>NW_015646352.1:2152211-2216015 GCF_001515625.1 Sinocyclocheilus rhinocerous | reverse complement strand
TGGAATGACCTGCCCAACTCAATCCGAGCAGCGGAGTCCTTAGCCATCTTTAAGAAACGGCTAAAAACACATCTCTTCCATCTTTATTTGACCCTCTAACTATAGCACTCTCTATTCTAATTCTATTCTTTAAAAAAACACACTTGTCCCTTTTAGACTTGCACTTTATTCATTTGCTGCTTGCTTTCTTTAAAAAAAAATAAAAAATCTAAAAACTAACACTTGCTTTCTAATCTTTTTGTATTCTATCTGTTTTCTTTTCATTTATTATACAATTAACAAAAGCAAAAAAGACCTCTAACACTAGCTTGCTTTATTCTTTTTGTATTCTATCTGTTTTTATTCTATTTATTATATTATTTAAAAAAAAACTTGCTACGTGTACTGCGTTAAACTAACTGACTTGTTAGCACTTGTATATCATTGCTCTTTTGTTGATTTTGATTGCCACCATTGTCCTCATTTGTAAGTCGCTTTGGATAAAAGCGTCTGCTAAATGACTAAATGTAAATGTAATGTAAATATAAATTAGAAAGATAATAGTTTTAATACGGACATTATCAGTGGATGGTATCTTTCATTTCAAACCAAGTCAGTCCCCAAGAGCCCTTTTATAGTGGTTTAAAAGTGTTTTTATGTAAAGTGTTGTTCTTGAAATGAAAACCGGTAAGTTTTGGGTCTAAGCCTTGTTGTTCTGTGAGAACAGGTGGTGCTGATCCATGCTGCATTAGGTTTAATTCATGTTTTGCCAGGAACGAGTGTCCATGCCAGTTAACGCACGGGTGATTTATTGGATGTCTAACAGAGCTGGCATGCTGCGAGAAGACAGCAAAGCAGTCTTGTCTTGCTGAATTTACCTTTAAAAGACTATAAATAAATAGATAAATAAAATATTTTCAAAATTATTTTCATTCTAAAAATGTGCGAGAGACCAAAAAGCATTTATAATATAAACTTAAACTTAATTCTATAATTGCATTTGTTTATAAATATTTGTTTCTCTATACATTATTACATTCTCTCCATATATATATATATATATATATAAATTTTTTTATAATTTTAAAAAACAATTGTTTTTTATTTTCGATTCATTCATTTTAGTTTTAAAAATGTGCAAGAGACCAACAATTTTTTTTAGAAACGTATAGAAAATAATATAGAAAATTAAGAGACCATTCCAAATTATAGCTGTATGGCAGCCATTCCAGTGTGTGTTGAATTCCAACACAGGCACACCTCATTCTGCTTAAACTTAAATGCATTACATAATATATATATATATATATATATATATATAAATTTTTTTATAATTTTAAAAAACAATTGTTTTTTATTTTCGATTCATTCATTTTAGTTTTAAAAATGTGCAAGAGACCAACAATTTTTTTTAGAAACGTATAGAAAATAATATAGAAAATTAAGAGACCATTCCAAATTATAGCTGTATGGCAGCCATTCCAGTGTGTGTTGAATTCCAACACAGGCACACCTCATTCTGCTTAATGACGTACTGATTAGGTGATCACCTCAACCAAATCTTATTTAACAAGGAAAAGTATAAAAACCACTGCTGTGGTCATCACTACCCTCTTGCAATAGGACCAGCTGGATGGCAAAAACAGTGCTAGTATTACCTCAAAGGTAATTGGAATCAAATATTACCATGCCAAAAGAGTTGAAAAGAAAAGTTTTGAGTGAGGAAAAGAAGGGTTCAATCCTGGTTTTACTGGCAGAGGGTTACAGTGAGCGTCAGGTTACTTCCATCCTTAAAATTCCAAAGACAGCGGTTCATAAGAACATGGTCAAGCTGCAGACATTGGGGACAACAAAGCTTCAGACCAGAAGAGGGTGAAAACGACTCTCCACTGACCGCCAACTCATTCGAATTTCACTCATCAACTGTGTGTGTACTCTACTGTGTATATATATATGTATGTATGTATAGAGAGAGAGAGAGAGAGAGAGAGATGAACCCAAATCTCTATGATATGAGTCTAAGGATGTTTTCATCTATTTTATTGTCCACCAGGCATAAAAATCAAACGCAATAGCACATTTCCTCAACAAGCTGCTTGATTTTAGGCATTCAGGAAAATGTATGCACCAAAGTTTAATGCTTAGTGTTAGAGATTTGTTCAAATCCCCCAAGAATGAGCAAAAGTAATAGCAATGCTTTGCTTTAGCAGGCACCACTAATGACCAGCTACCAGAGCTCTGTTCAGCAGTACAGAAACTCTTTAATGCAGTTAATAACTGAAAAACTAGGATATCCATTTATCATGTTGTACAAAAATATGTCAATAGCAGGTGCAGGTGCAGTCTGCTTTTAATCTTTTTGAGGTTTTGTATAGAGAGAGAGAGAGAGAGAGAGAGATGAACCCAAATCTCTATGATATGAGTCTAAGGATGTTTTCATCTATTTTATTGTCCACCAGGCATAAAAATCAAACGCAATAGCACATTTCCTCAACAAGCTGCTTGATTTTAGGCATTCAGGAAAATGTATGCACCAAAGTTTAATGCTTAGTGTTAGAGATTTGTTCAAATCCCCCAAGAATGAGCAAAAGTAATAGCAATGCTTTGCTTTAGCAGGCACCACTAATGACCAGCTACCAGAGCTCTGTTCAGCAGTACAGAAACTCTTTAATGCAGTTAATAACTGAAAAACTAGGATATCCATTTATCATGTTGTACAAAAATATGTCAATAGCAGGTGCAGGTGCAGTCTGCTTTTAATCTTTTTGAGGTTTTTCCAGGACCGAAATACATCAGGTTGTTCTGTTCTCCTGAAAATCGCTCTCCGAAGGAATCTTTCAAAAGCAACTTTTGTGTAAGGCACCGGGAGGGGGCCAAATGTCACGTCCACAAGATTGATGTTGCACAAAGTGTTTGAAGGCTGTGACCATCTGTGAACACGGATTCATAATTGTGGCTGTGCAGCATCTCTTTCCATTGGCCCGACTGTTAGTCATACATCTGAGGACGGAGGTGATGCTGAATGATATCTGGCGGCTGCACGGCGAGAGCTCTGTAATTATGACTTCATCAGTTGCAGATGATGAGCAGAGTGCATTTATGAGCTTAAAAACGCTTCTAGTGACTCATCCTCCATCTACCTCGAACATAAACGCTTGTTGAGAAATGTCATCAGGCATGAACTGAAATGAACACACCGGAGACGATGAGTCAGATGGTCTGCTAGATTCTGATGTTTAGATAATTTGCCACTCTCGTTGGTTCTGCAATCTGTAAGCACTGGCCTTGTTATTTGGCTCAAACATGGTAGGTCAGTCTGAATCATTAATGTCACAGAGAATAAACTGTCTCGAAGCCCATCATCAAAATGAAAACACAATGAAGAAATCAATGAAATACAAGAAAAAAGATAAATGAGCGATGCTTCCTGGAGTTTAACCCAGAGTTTTTTAAGCTTTTTGATGCCACACACTCCCTTGCAAAAATATTGAGGAAGCTATACATTTATTTCATATATAAAGACCGATTTATACTGTTAAAAGTATAAACATATGTAAAATATCTGGGGAAAACATCTTTAATTGTTGATCTTTTTTCATTAAGAGTTAGAGGTGTAAGACATGAAAATATAAAACTATGAATGAAAATACAATATATTTTAAATTATCTAACTATTTTAAATTATTTTTAGATATTAACTATTTTAAAACATTTAATGTTTAATAAATAATAATTATAGCTATTATTATTGTTGCTGTTTTTATTTAAAGCTGCAGCCCGTAAGTTTTGCCTCTTTGTCGCCATCTCTGTTTGAAAACCTTGAATTGCAGCTGAGTGCGGAATTATCTAGCTTGCGTGGGTTGTGAGTCGGCGCGGCTCCAGCGCAGATTAATCTAATGTTTTGCGGTGAATGTGTGGCAGTCAGTCACCGCACGCAGAGTCTTAACTTTGATAAAGAATATTTCTTTGGTTTTGAGACTTTAGTCTTTGCAACTTCAGGGATCTTATCTATGCACAATCAGCCTGTAACACTCCAAAGAGAAAGGAAAACTTGAAATCGCATCATATGACCCCTTTAACAACATCAGCATTGGTGAGTATAGTGTGTATTAGCGTGTATATTTCAATTTAAATTTATTTCACATGTGTTTCATAAACACATAATCCTTTATGGATTACAATCCGCCATCAAAATTATACATTTAATTATTCTGGCTGCTGTGAGAAAAGGCTAACAATCTGCCACCTGCAGGATCCTCACATGCGATAGCCTACTAGCCGGGACAACTTCTTTATATTTACGGACGTGACGTAATGACGCAGTGCCATGCTCGAATTTCCCGCGAAAACATACCCGTACCACTCAAATTAGAAAACATTATTATAAGCTAACCGTTGTGAATCGGGCTAAAGTAAGACGATAGTTTTGAACACTGGCTGGTTATGTACTTGCTCAAATATTGATTTCGGATCATTTTTAACCCAAAAAAGTTACGGACTGCAGCTTTAAACAATAATATATGTATAATAAACACCATTAATTATAGCTATTATTACTATAAATTTGTTTGCATAATTTGTTATTATAATACAATTATAATTTTATAGCCAGTAAGTCTAAAAAAAACATTTAACCCAACAATTAATATTCTGTCATCATTTGCTAGATTTCTTTTAAGTTTGATATAAGAAAGTCAACCATGAAGGCGAGTAAATTAAAAGACTTATAATGATATGATAATGATATGAACCACGTTTATGTAACATGTACATTTACCCTACGTTTCTTACTCATTTTTGACATTGAGAGGTCTTGGTCACGGCTTGAACCGTCTTGAACATCCATCTAACCATCTCTTGCGTTTTACGGAAATAATAAAATCCTGCAGGTTTGGAATGACATAAGGGTAAAAATGATGAATTTCATTTTTCTTTCCAAAATTATTTCTGTAATAAAGTTTTTTCTAAGTCTGAAATGCTGCTATCAGCTGGTGGGCAGAGGAGCACTTTAGATCTTTCTCAGAAAAGCTATTTTTCTCTGTCAGAATGGATGAGAACGTATTCCTGCCATGAATGACCCTCTGCACCTGCCTGCTTCCCCTTGAGACGTCTGGAGAAGCGAGGTGATGACAGTAACAGAAACTAAAGACAAACAGAGTCTAGAGGTGCTGTACAGTACGTGTCATCTGCAAACTTAAGTTTTGCGAATTTTAGCTTCCGCTGCAGCGTGTTACTCAAGCTATACGTCTTTGCTGGTTTGACTAGCGGGAGGAAGCAAGTTTTCAAGGAGACGAGTTTCTTACCCGTATCCTTTATTAGGAGTGGCTGCGGCACGGATTCAATCTGCTGCGTGCCACAGAAAAGATAAAGAAACGAGGTCTTGACTGTTGAAAAATGCACTGCTTGCGCAATTAGCACCTTTAGGTCAGAGAAGACGGTTCTTTCTTGACAGTAATGAGAAGCTGCGCTCGTTAAAAATCACGGCGCCACCGAACAGCTCAACTGGCGAAACTTTCCAGGCTCGGGCATGAGTTAGATTAGCTTAGTTTTAACATATTATACAATGCTAAAACTGAGCTAGCATCCGTCAAGAGAGCTTGCGGAAGCCTTAAAGTCTAGCATATGAATCAATCTGCTGTTTTTAAATTAGTATATGTCACCCAAAAGAAGGTTTATTGCGCCCGGTGTCGCAGTAAACAGCTCTGAGACTGCGCACCTGCTTGAGTATGTGAATGTAATTGCTTTTAAAAGGGAAAATGAATCCAGCTACATAACAGCTAAAGCCATTAAAGCATTAGAAGGCTTTATTATTGAGGCTGCTAACAGTTATGAATAGCTTCTCTTTGGGCTGCTTGAGTTTGCAGATCATTCATAGTGATTAGCCTCCAGACAAGGCGATTTGACATGAGCGTTTGAATAGAATTAATGGAGGACACGTCTTAAGTAAAAAGCTTTTTAATCAACAAGCTGCTCTTTCTTTCCTTTGCTAAATGGGCACTATGATCATTGTACGCCAGACATATTGTTGGGGTCCATCTATTCTGAATAATCAGGAAAGAAAGGAAAAGAGAAATGTCCCTTGCTGAGTTTGGATGTCTGCTAACATTTAAGGCCGCTTTTGTGGGAAACGAAGGATATTCGTTTCTGTCTCGTATAGCCATACGCTGTCTCACAGTGAGAGTCATTGTCCTAATCATGGTATCGGATGACAACACAATGTAATAAAGTTGGCTTGAAAGGAGATGGGGTTTCTTTTGCACAATCTCTCCATTTGTTCGGCTTAATCTTGAGCCCTCGGAGGGAAAAACCGACAGATCGGTGAAGTCAGGCTTGGGTCATCTTGGTTTCTCGTGATTAGTTGGTTTTAGGTAAACGTGGAAGAACATTCCCTCCCATTTCTGGCACACATGAAGCTATCGGCTAACATGTTTGGCATCTGTGGATTGGGTCTTGTGGGATTTGTTGACATCAATTTGTGGCTTTGTGGTTCTGTTACTCTTGTGGACCAAAAAACAGACTTAATGTCTTTTTACAGTGCATTTCATTATAAATAATAGAGAATGAGTAAGCAAAGCAATCTGGAAAATTTACATAAAATTACATAAGGAATTGACTATAAGCTATTTTAGGGAGGAAAATTGAGTTAAAACGTAAAATAAACACTGTCAGCATTATTTTTGAGGTGCATTTAAATGATGACTGATTCCTTGCTGTATTTCTTTGTTTTAGGCCAATTTTAACAATTTATAATGTTTATAGTGAATTTTAAAAGAAATCGGATGCATTTATTTATGTGCAATAGACAACGAGTAAACGGTTCTATAAAAGCAATCTGGTAGAAAATGATAGAAAATGGCAAAATATAACTTGTTGGCATAAGTTTTGAGGCAAATGTACATGATGGCAGACTTCTTTAAATATATGTCATTAAAGAATTAGTTAATGAATAAGCAATTTTAGAAAAGAAAATTGATTTAATATGTGAAATAAAACCTGTCAGCATGATATTTGAGGTGCATTTAAGTGATACATTGATGCATTCCTTTGTTTCAGGCCATTTTAAACAAGTTTTGGGAAGAAAATAGAATTTTAAAAGTGAATTTCACAAAAAAAAAAACTGATTATTAAAAAAAATTACAAATTTTTTACCTAATGTTGTTTTAAACCTATATGTCTTTCGTTCTTCTGTAGAGCATTGAAGAAACTGATTGATTGATTGATCGATTGATTGCTTATCCAAATGAGAAAAAATGTTAATGAACCTCACAGGTTACTGGCACAAGAGTATGACGTCCCAGTGGCCGAATGGGTTTGTTTCACCTTTTAAAGGTGAGAAGTGAAACTTGAGGCCCCTACTGGCTCGTCAGGAAGTCCGCCTTTGTACGTGAGTGAATGGTGTTTATTGGCATCCGTGTGTGTGTGTGTGTGTGTGTGTGTGTGTGTGTGTGCAGCAGATGCTGGAACTGGTGGACAGAGGTGGTGGCGGCAGCTGTCTGATGTCTGTAATGGGGCTCGTGGGATATCTTTACGAAAACACACAGCCTCTTATTACGATCATCATTACAAAACATGAACTCATTCAACTGGACCAAAGCATTCTGAATACAAATACTGAGTCTACAGACTCTCTTATCCACCACCATCTAAAATCAATGAGTGTGTGTGTGCAGGCATGTGTGTTGTTGGCATTACTGTCTGAATAAACAGATATACCATCAGGGCTCAACATTAAGGATTTTTGCTGCTGGCCTGTCGGACCTGTAGTTCTGATTTTAATTGACCTGCCAACATTTTCACTGTCAAAAGAATAATCAGTTTTTACTTTCAGCTATGCATTTTTTTAATTTGCTACAAAATATTATATAGAAAATATGCTAGAAAAAACATTAATATATTTCATTACATGTTAAAGGAACACTCCACTATTTTTGAAAATAGGCTATGACATTACGCAGTGCCTGAAAATAGGCTTATTGGAAGTTACATAGCTGGGGACTATTTTCAGGCGCTGTGTAATATCATTGCGCCTGCTGCACCCATGGTACGGCAGCAAAGTTCCTTGATTATTACGCCGGAATGAGAGTATAGTTCCTAGCCATATCGTCCTAGAAAATCGCAACTTTTCATTTTCCGTCGGTCTTAGTACACGATGTAACTACAGAAGAGTCAAGTTTTAAATAGGAAAAATATAGAAACTCTTTGGTCATTTTTGAGCGAGATGCTAACGGTCAAATCAGATTCAATTATCTATGCTAAGCTGCAGCTAAAAGTGCTACCGCCAGACCCGGAGATCGGCTGAATGAATTCGAAAACGGTAAAACTCAACTGTTTAACTCCCGGGGAGTTGGAAAATGAGCCTATTTTCAAAAATAGTGGAGTGTTCCTTTAAGTTTTCTCTTTTTTGTTTATTAAAATATCTTTTTTTATCTTTTTTAAAAAAATGCTGGAAATTATAGATATGATTTGCTAAAATAGTAATATTTAATATAGTATAGAAATAGTAATATTTGTAAATTTCGTGGATGCTAATGGATTTGGAGTGGTTGTTAGGGTATTCTCGGTCATTGTTAGGTGTTTTTTATCATGTCCACAGCAGTTATTATTGTTAACTAAAACTGTTACACTGTGTGTTTTTTTTGTTAACTGAAATAAAGCTGAAATAAAATTAAATATAAATATTTCATTAAAAACTTACAATAAATGAAAACTAGAAATGTTTCCTTAATTGGCAACTAACTGATAAAAGTTGAAGCACTAAAATGACTAAATGTAAATAAATCAAAAACTGAAATAAAAATAAATAAACCTAAATAGTAATATAACATTTTTTAATAAAAACCAAATAACAAAATTACTAAAAATGAGCTAAAATGAAACCTAAAAAAAAAAAAAAAAATTCTAAATTTTAATAAAAACTATTACAGTATAGAAATAATACTGAAATAACACTGGTCTGCAGCACTAAACATTTGGGAGTTTTATTTTAGAGATTATAAGTGTAATATTTAACATTAGGTTTTGAAAATGTGATCCTAAATTGAGCGTATAATGTTGAGATCAATACCTGTGGTATTACTTTTAAATGAAATCCATTTTAAAGGCCTTTTACAAGAGTCTCTTCTTGTAAAATATCTTTCTGTTTCCACAACATACTGTTCAGACTATTGTACCCATTATGCCAACTCTGCCTTGCTAACTGTTTGAAAACTATGACTTTCTTTGTTCCAATGAGCTGCAATTCTTCTCCTACTCTTGGAATTTCACCTATAAAAGCTCATTTATGCAAATGACATATTTTTTTGCCTCTTTCACAAAAGTACTAGATAGACAGAACCCATAGTTCCTATAGAAACATTCTGTTTTCAGCATTCAAAGTCACTGTAGATATTGTGCTTGTTATTAAGCTGTGCTTGAAATTTAAAGAGGAGCCATAATAATATGCTGTACTGATGTCACTAGCTTTACAATTTCATTATACGTTTAATCTTATTTTAATATTTGATGCAAAGTTTGTTTAGCCAAGGTAAACAAAACTCCAGAAAAGCAGTTAAGAGCAGACGAGCGAATGAATTTATCCTGCTTTCCACACACACAGACCAGAGTTTCATTTAGTTTCTAGTCCATTAGCTCTCCATTTCATTTAGGGCCTTGTCTAATGAATGTTGACATTGTATCCACTCTCAATCCGAGGCATTTCACTGTCAGCCTGCCGTGTCTGGAGTCAGGTTCAACGCATCCCTCTTTGAAATTCAGTGCATGGGGTTTACATCGATACAATCACCCTCACACATGCCATTAGACACATGTTCACTTTGATATCTGTCCTTTTGTGTGGAGCAGATTTACACAGGCCTCAACAGCACAACAAACGCAGCAATTAGACGTCCCCGCTGTTTCAGACACAACATTATATAACTGTTTAATATGTATAAGGATCTGTTTGTTTTGTTCGCCTCATATCAAACAAACAAAGGATAATCCACCCATAGAATATGTCATTGTAATGACCTGACACCACTCATTCTGAAGATGCGCTTCGTCAAATCATGGACGTAACTTGTCACGGGCTGCTGCTCGCAGCTGACTGCAGGCGCTTCTCTCACTTGTGGGTCTGAATGCAAAGCTTAGTTTTGAGGTCAGTAGAAAGTGCTGAGGGTGAATCTTACAAAGAAATGTCTGGATCATTTTTTTGGCCTAAAATCAAAAAGATGAGTTACCAGTTAGGGTATGGAGGTTTAAATACACTTATAATAATAGCAATATATTAAATAGTATATATAAAGTCTTAAATAGGCTTAATTTTCTTAGCGCAAAATATATTTATTTACCTATATTTTAATTAATATATGTATTTATTTATAATAATTCATAATTCTTTACATGTAGATAATAATTATAATATATTATAAAGTATATAAGTCCACAATTAAATTATTATTATTATTATTATTATTCACAACCATAATCAATAATAATAACAACAATACTACTACTACAACTAACTAACTAACTAACTAACTAACTAACTAACTAACTATTTATTTATTTATTGCAGTGGAGGGATGGGGGTTTAAATAGGCTTAATTTTCATAAAAAAGTAAAAATAATAAAAATAAAAGTAGTCTAAAAATAGAATTTATTTTCTCGACGCTAAATCTATTTATTAATTTACTTATATTTTTACATACCTAATGTATTAATTATATGAATTATACTATTTAATTATATACATTTATTATTATTATTATGATTATTATTATTAATAATAATAATAATAATAATAATAATAATAATAATAATAATAATAAAGCATTACTAACAGTTGGGAGATGGGAGTTTAAATATGCTTCACTGTCATGAATATTATATGTAAAAATGATAAAAATAAAATAATAATCTTAAAAACAGGCCTAACTTTCTTTATACAAAATTAATGAGGATACCTTAAAATAAAGTGCAACCTAACATTTTTCGGGTGAAAAATGACATTCTTTGACAATTTTCATGAGGATCACTCATTTGCATTTACGATCATGAAACAGGAGCACCAATATCTCAAGCACAACATGATTTACACAGACAAGACACGTTCCTGATGTTGTATCCTGTTTTTCCTAAGGCAACATTTCTATCAACCAATCTCAGTCTCAATTTTCCCATCAATGATTAGTTAACAGAAACATTGCTTCAGGTAAAACAAAGGATGTTGATCTAGGAACATGTTCTATTTGTGTACATCATGTTAAACAACATCTCAGTCAGCCTCTTTTTTCTAAAAATCATATTTTTGCCTCCAGAATCCTGACGCTCCAGTAAGCTAATGGCGATGAAGTCTTTTAATGTGAAGTATGAGACTGTACTCTCACGATTTCACACTTAGTGAGAAACAGAGAGTTATTAGGCTCTCCCGTGCAGAACTCAAATCCTTTAATGATAGCTCTGGTGAAGCAAATGAGTCAAGGGCCATTTTAAAAGCTCCTAACCTCTAATTATGTTAGAGGTGAATAGATCCACAATAGCACCGCTGTGGTCGTCTGAAGCCGTGGCCTCGTGGTGTATTTCTCTTTGATAAGACACAATGACGTAGACACTTCCCAGAAGCAACATCAAACCCAGAGACTAATGATCACCACCTGCTTGGGTCCTTTGCTATAAAGAACGACACTGATGAGACAGGCTGTTCTTTTTTCTTTTGAGTACTGTCCTTTAATAAAACAAGTCCAGAAATTCAATATTTGATTGACAAAGCTCTAATTATAGAAGCCTGTTAGTCGCAAAGGGCTTTCATGTGGCACACACCAGAGGTTTTCATATCTTGAAACAGGGGCAATTCTAATGGATGGAGATGCTAGTAGATTTTAAGCAGAATTTGCTCAAGAAAGACTCGCTTTCACAATGGAAGGGCATTGTGGGTCATTGTCCAGGGAGTTTCTAAGCACCTTCAAGTGGGTGTTGATCCACATTTCCAGATTCGATTCAGATTAACAAGCTCTCGATTAGTTTCAGTTCCAATTTGGTTTGATTCATTCAGTTCATCTGGGTATATAATTGGTTATAATGGAATTTTGCTTAAATGGAAGACATTGTCTTTCAGCTATTGCTGTAAATTATGCAGGGACTAATTTGGTACATTTACATAAATGTTTAAAAATGAAAACAGGTAATTCTTTTTAAAACACACAACTAATTTAAAATGTAAATGTAAAAATGAAAAAAAAAAAAAATCAAATTATTATCCTGTTATTATATTACATATGAATATTGTTAATTTTATAATTAATGGGCTTACTAAATCAATCAGAGTAGTTCTGTATATAGATGAATACACACACACACACACACACACACACACACACATTATATCTTCTTTATATTATTATTATTTACTTTAGATACTGTACTCTGTGTGTGTGTGTGTGTGTGCTAATAATACATTTGTAAATAACAATCCTATTAATAGTAGGATAATGAATGCATTTAATGCACAGGGTCCAAATTATGAATATTAATAATACTCAAACATCATATTAATAATGTATAATAATATGCATAATTTGTTGTTAATTTAAAAAATGTAAATTAATAATTAAATATTTATATAATATGAAATATAATTTAATATAAATTCTATTACTGAAAGTTATGATAATTTGATGTTGATTCAGGAACTACTCTGATTCAGTAAGCGCATTCATTATTCATTAGAGTGATTCAATTGATCAGTTCTTGAGCCTTTTTGAGTGATTCATTAATAGACTGTGAATCCGATTACATTGGTTATTTCTGAATCACTGAAATGAACTGGTTCATATGAGTCATTTGTTTGCAAATCAGACTACACTGGTAATGCTGTATGGTTTTGTGTGCAGCTCGCACACACAAGCCAGCAGAAAGATGTGCCTTCAAGATGAAGTTTCTGTGGGATTTTTCAGCCGTTTTGTTACCTGCCTGTTACCTGCCAATTACGTGCCTATGCTTAAAACTCAGGGTTAGTGTAATAAACCTAATAAAAACACCTGCCTTCAAAGCTTTGATTAAATATAGCGCACTGAAACCTTGCTCAACATCCTTCTAAAGTTTATGACAGCTTCAAAGACTGGTTCATATCAGAGCAAAAGAAAAAAAAACAGACTTCAGACAAAGCCTAGTGTAAAACCCACATCGTTGAAAGTCGCTAAAAAAGTATTATAGCATAAAATATCAATATCACACAATGAACCTACAAGATATGAAAATCTGATACTGAATATTAACCATGTCCTTTCGGAGCAATGCAAAGTGACTAATCTGAATGGGCAGGAAGGAAATTGGTTTATATTCAAATATGCTTGAGTGAAAGGAGATTAGAATACAATACATATTCAAATGCTAATGTGGCACATTTGTCTGTGAGGCAGTGGGCCATACTATTTGACTCTCCCCTCAACATAACAAGTGCTAACTCAGGCAGGAGATTAGCAAGTGGAGTGTTTGTGAGAGTTGGGTATGTGCGCCGCTTCATTTTTAACGTGTCGCAGACGCCCGCTTCAAGCGAGGGCCTCGAATACAATTACACAGCGTTTGCATTCGCTGTATTATCAATGCTCAGCCAGAGAGAATGCTGGGTAATGGGACTAATTAAACCACAGTGAGGTGTTTCGCAGCACAGTAATAAAGGTCTGCGCTCGTGAATGCTTTTTATTAGAAATGTACATTCATATGCATATGCGCAAAACGAAACTGTGTAAATCCACAGACATATTACTATAGCTCTTGAAAGGCTGTGGGTCTTTACAGTCTTATTTGAATGACCTCACAGGCCCTGTGGATAATGTGCCAAAAGGTTGTGGAGCTGTATGAAAAAAACCATTGTGTTGCTAAAATAGCTCCGTGTAGCTTTTTTTCGGCTTGGATTGAGTGAAATGGCACCAAGGACAAACTAAAGAGGAGAAGTAAAGAGAGAGAAAGGAAGCATTTCACATTTGCTTTAACATTATGCACTGCGATACTACAATACAAGGCAAGAAAATTCAGTTTAGCTTAATTCAGATCGATTATTAAGTCAGTGAAGAATGCAGCTGACCGTAAAACACAACTAACTTTACCACATTAAATGCATACCTGTTTTTAATTGGTTGAGGTGTTTTCTTTTAGAGTCTGCTAAATGACAACTTGCTATTTATGTTGATGATTTAACATTATCTATATTGAATTACATATATATAAACAATGGATGAAAAAAATTTAATAATTTTATTTATTATTATTTTTAACATTTTCTTTTCTTTTTTTTTGTGCTTGTTTCATTAAGCGATTAAGAAGGCTGCATATATATAATAATATAGTACAATGATTACACACACACACACACACACACACACACACACACACTTACACACACAAATAATGGATGAAACATGAAAAACATTGATAAAATAATTGTATTTTTTTATATAATCATTTTTTGACCAATCATTATATATTCATTATATTTTTTTATATAATCATTTAATTTTAGTTGATAAAAAAATGGCATAGGCTGCCATTTTTTACTAAAATATGCATTTTGGAGTTACAAGGGCTGCATATAAATAATTTTATTTATTATTTTTATGTAATTAATAAAATCATTTTTATTTTACCCCAAAAATGGACAGGATGACTAACATATATTTTAGAGTTTAGAAGGTTACACAATTAACACAAATAATTGCGTAATCAAAGATTTAGTGGCATAAAATATTCTCAAATGGGCCTTTAATTTAAATTTGGAGAGAGGGAAAATAGGTCAATATGACAGAACCCATCCAGTAAGGTAGAAAATTATATTTCATGCCACTTTCCAAAAACAGACCTAAAACACACATACACAGAGAAATTCCCTAGTTGAAAGGGGAGTGCTCAGCTGTGTGGCTCTTGCTTTGTGAGCTCTCCATGGTGCTGAAATCTGACTGTATTCTGGAGCTGCTGGGCTTGTAAATGAAACAGCAGTGCACCATGTGGATTTCAGGTTCAAACGGAACTTTCCCCTCTTTTTTTGTGTCTGTCGGATGACAGAATAAGACAAGCAGATGGGACCCTCATATTAGTTTAATAGTTCTAGAGCAAGAAAAACCTAGTAGATTTAGACTTGTAATAGAAATTTTCTACAATTTTTCCATTATAAGTTTCAGCAGTATAGCACCACACTGTATTTGAACAGTACAGATACAGAAGCCACTTAAAACTTAAATTAATAATTAAAACAGATAAGGGCTGTAATTTAGATAACCCAGCTAATGAAGTTGAAGATAAGAGTTTTCCCATTTCCCAACTGCTTGCTATCAGTACAGATAAGTTGTAAATGGGATAGAAACACAGTTCGATTAATTTGTTCTTATTGTTATCCGTTACTGGATGTCCTTTCAATTATATTTCCAGTTTCCATGCAACTATTCACAGTATGACCTTCAAATGATTTGTAAAGTGTAATGTATGTTTATTACTATATTTATTATTTTTTGAAACACATACTCTGTACAGAAAGTGCATTTCGGTGTATAGAGGAGCAAACAAATACTGTTTATTTTCTCATCAGTGACCAAACTCATTTCGCACTGGTCACGATTGTGCAACCTCCTCTATATGCAAATGAGCCACTGATACAATTTGAAATCACTTTCTCCCTCTCTCAGTTCCAGAAAATCTCAGCTTAGTTTGATGTAATAGGGCTTAGTAAGAAATAAGGATATTCGATATCTCAATACTTGTGTATTTCATCTGAAAAGGTGTGAAAGTGTTTATGAAATTAGACCATTTTAAATTTTTGAATGATGGCAATCAAAGCAAATCTTTGAATGGGTTTTAAATGAATACACTGAATAAATCCGTTTTGAATCAGAATCACAACTGTTCATTTTGAATCTGAATCTGCACTGATTCAAAATGAATCAAACTTGCTAAAAGGCTGTTTTGTTTTTTATGCACCCTCATTTCAATTAAATTTTTTTTGCGTTGATTCAAACAGTTTGAACTGATTCACAGAAATGAATCTCTATCTCTAATGGCATTTTAGCTGCTGAAGTTTAAATCAGCAATGTTAGTAAAGCTATTAAAACTCTGTTGGTTCCATAAAATCTCAACTTATATAATAGATAATAATATGGCTTAGTAAGAAATAGGAATATTCAAAGTATCTAAATACTTGTGTATTCCCTCTGAAAATGGTTGAAAGTTTTTTTAAAACAAGACCATAGAGAATTTTTTTAAATTAAAAACCGATACACAAAACAAAACACTGGACAGTTTTGAATCAGAATCATAACTATTCGTTCTGAATCTGCATGGATTCAAAATGAATCAAACTTGCTAAAAGGCTGTTTTGTTTTTTATGCACCCTCATTTCAATTCAAATTTTTTTTACGTTGATTCAAACAGTTTGAACTGATTCACAGAAATGAATCTCCATCTCTAATGGCATTTTAGCTGCTGAAGTTTAAATCAGCAATGTTAGTAAAGCTATTAAAACTCTGTTGGTTCCATAAAATCTCAACTTATATAATAGATAATAATATGGCTTAGTAAGAAATAGGAATATTCAAAGTATCTAAATACTTGTGTATTCCCTCTGAAAATGGTTGAAAGTTTTTTTAAAACAAGACCATAGAGAATTTTTTTAAATTAAAAACCGATACACAAAACAAAACACTGGACAGTTTTGAATCAGAATCATAACTATTCGTTCTGAATCTGCATGGATTCAAAATGAATCAAACTTGCTAAAAGGCTGTTTTATATTTTATGAACCATCATTTCAAATTCAACATTTTCAAATCAACAGATGAGTCATTGAATCAGAGGTTTGATTCACTGAAACAAATAGTTTGAACTTATTCATAAAATGAATCGAACTTTGTATGTCTAACTGCATTGTTGCTGCCGAAGTTTAAATTAGATCTGCTATTAAAACTATTTAAAAAATAGAATACAATTTTAATACTGTGTAGTACAGACAACTTTAGCAGACTTTCAGTTCGATTTTATTATTTTTTATTAAATTATTTATTATATTATTTCATTATTTTTTTAATGATTATTGTTCAGACTTCTTCCTATTTATGTGACATATGGCTTTTTCGTAGTGTGTATCAGGGAAGTAAGCATATTTGGAAGTAGGAATGATCTTTAGGAAACTAAATTTGATATCAAGTAAAAACATTTTTGAACGTACCATTAATATTCAATATATCGTCCAGGCTTGGCAAGAAACAGCGTTATTTACAAGTAAATGAAGCGATATGGGCAATACTGGCTTGTTAGTGTCTTACTTCCTTGTTGCAATTAATGTTTAATTTGGAAATATTTTAGACCAAGTGCAACAGCATTTAGAAAAGCAAGTGCAATCTGTTTACTAAAGCAGGTATTTCAGCTTTAATGTGGTATCCAATATCACTGGCTTGTTTGAATTAACAATGCCTTCTATTGTTCTTTTTGGCTCTTTTTTTTGCTGGACAGTACAAGGCTGATTGGAATGAAATTGGACTGCTAAGACAGAGTTTAGGAGAAAGTGAGTGAATAAGAGGAAAATGAATGGAGAATGAAAGAGAATCAAATTAGAATGCAGAGAGTAAAGAATGTAGACGGACTGCTGAAAACTGATGGTGGTAACAGACTGAATCTAATTTGAAGCTCACCAAATGAGAAAAGCTGAGATGGTCTAACAAACAGCTCTCCTATAACTCCATTCGGCACTGGGCTTTAACAGAGTATTTTCATTAGAACGGGCTTTCCATCAACTCTCTGGTTCTTTTGCATTACGTTCACACCTGTGAAAAGAGCCAGATGCATTCAAATGCACATCCTCGTGCAAACACACACATATTCATAAAGGGTTACTCATACAAACACACGCTCACCAGCTACTAGCCTTGTCCTTTTGAGCTGCGCTGTTATTTTCACATCTTTTTATTGACTGAATCCGTCTAGATCAGCAAGTCGGAGGTATTTTTAGCCCCTCACAACAGGAAATTGTGCTGCTGCCTCTATCTTGTCATTAAAATGAGAAGCGAATATGCCACAGTGTCATATGCTTGATAAATCATGCAAATGTGAAATTGCTTGATAAAACATGTTGGAAAGAGATTAAATGTCAAAGCAAATTTATCCAGTTCTAAAAATATATATCATGCATATGTGTATAAAACCATGCAAATTATTTGCCTAAAGATTAATTATGAATTACTGAAGTTATTAAATCATTAAAACAAAAAGTAGTACTGAATAAAAATTTTAATTCAATTCACTAAATTAATTATTTTATTAGATTTTAACTATTTTTAATACAATTTTTAATTATTTAAAATTTAATTAATATTTAAATGATTTTTGTTATACTTTTGTTATACTTGTTACAGTAGAGCATGCCACTAGCAAAGTCATGGTATTTATTTATTTATTTATAATAATGTGAATAATGTGCACAAAATATGACTTTGAAATGAAACTATAAAGTACTGTAAATTGTTTGGCTAAAGGTTAGTTATGAATTACTGAAGATATGAAATCATTAAAATAAAAATCGGTATTAAATAAAATTAAAATTATACATTTGAAAGTGTTTATTATTTCAAATTAGATTTTCCTCATTTTTAATTACATTTAAATTTGACATCATTATTTTATTATGAGCATGCCACTAGCAAAGTCATGGGTTTTATTTATTTATTTATAATAATGTGAATAATGTGCACAAAATATGACTTTGAAATGAAACTATAAAGTACTGTAAATTGTTTGGCTAAAGGTTAGTTATGAATTACTGAAGATATGAAATCATTAAAATAAAAATCGGTATTAAATAAAATTAAAATTATACATTTGAAAGTGTTTATTATTTCAAATGAGATTTTCCTCATTTTTAATTACATTTAAATTTGACATCATTTTACATTTTATTATAATTTAATTCATTTTTATTGATTATTGTTAGATTTATATATTTTTTATATATTTTTATATTAGATGCTAATTATTATTATTATTTACAGTTGAATATATTAATAATTATATATTAAATAAATATAATAATAAATAAATGTATTAATCATAACGGTAGAGCATGCCACTAGCAAACTCATGGGTTATTTATTTATTTTTTTATGGCAAATGACATGCATAAATTATGACTTTGGAATAAGACTGTGCATTATGTTGTTTTTTGAAATCATATTTTTCATATTCTCCAGTGATTCAACTTAACCCTTGACATGACAGCTTTATATTTAACAGTGTTAGTCATATTTAGTTTCTTTTTACTTAAAGGACAAGAAAAAAGTGGCACATCTTAGAGACGCTTTAAACAACGGTACAGTATTTATAAACCTCATATGCGATCATCTAAGTGGTTCAAGGTTAGGAAATGACAGATGTGAAGTTGTGTTGTGATGTGTTTACATCTTTTACTCTCTTGAGGCACAGAGATGCACACGGGGAGGTTGGCACGCTTTAGTTCTCTGAGGAAGCGCTGTGTCTTTACAGTCTCCTGCCATCTAAAGAATCATTTTTATGGAAATCAGGCTGCACAATGCACTTTCAATTTGTCAAACATGTATCATATTGTGCAAAAACTTCCTTGTCCCAAAACTACTGCTACAAACTGTATCATGGGCAGTGGATGCCCGCAAGGCATGTTGGTCAGAATGTCTAACTGCAGATAATGTGACAAATTCACCCGAGGCAAGTCTCCATCTGTGCGACTTCCTGAAAAGCGCAAGCATAGGCCCACTTCATGCATGCCAAAGTGAAATTTCAACTAACAACCATCAAGAGGAAAGAGCAGGATAATGGACAGAATAAATGGAATTATATACAGTATATATATATATATATATATATATATATATACACACATACAGAGACAGAGCACCATAAGATTTCATTTCATGAGTGTCTGAACTAGACTGAACTAAAAAGTTTGAGTGATGATGGCAATAAATGGTTGAATCAGAGTTTCAATGAATAGTCTGAACTGACTCTAAATTAATTTGCCATTTTTGCTATTAAGTTTTAATCAGAGACAATATCAAACCATATTGTTTTATAAATAATGAGTTTTCAGACATCTTACTCATTTGAAGTTGCTTAAATTTCACATTGCCAGCAAAATCATGCTTAACATACCATTAATATCCAATGTTTCAAAAATGCAATTTTTATTTTACTTTTACATGTATTCATTTTGTGAACCATCATTTCAAAGATGAATTCAGAATCAAACAAACTTGCCATTTTAAATCAGAGAGACTATTAAAATATTTTTTATGAATGTTATTTTTATGAATGTAACAGTTTTCATGATGTCACCTTTAAATCTGACTTTACCAGCAAAATCATCTTGAATATATCATTAATATTAAATGTTTCAAAAATGCTACTTTTTATTTTAGCTTTTATTTAATTTATGAACCATAATTAAAAAAAAATTACTTCTTTACTTTTTCAAACCAAACATTTTGAGAGACACAAATGAATCGTTAAGTTTTGACTCAACCAAACTGTTGACAAAATGTCCTTTTCACAGCTGGTTAGGACAAAAATAGAGGAGACAGCTTTAATCGTGCCACTTTATTGAGTAGCATCTGCACTTAAAAAGCTGTGCATGAGAACAGTGTTCTGAAGGCTCTTTACGTGCATGTGCAGTATGACATTGATGAAAGTTGCCCTCTAAGCTACCAATCAATGCAGACGTTTAACCTTGTCAGGGTCAAAAGTGCTCTGAAACTTAGTCATTTGTCATTTTACACACTGGTAGCCATGAATGAATGAATGAGAGAGTGAGAGCAAAGCGAATCTTATCAAGGACGACTACACTATGAACAAATTTCTATTTGTCCTCAAATTTCTCCAAATATATACACATTGCACTAACTGAACGAGAACCCATGGGTGGTTGACTTCCTCTTCAGCAAACAAACAATCAAGCGGAAAACTGATTACCACTATCCAGTCTGTGGCAAGGTTCCACGGCTTTTTATTTCCATTAATGCGGGAAGAAATAGTTAATGAAGTGTTTGTGCTCCGCAACTCCTTTTCGGCGTCTGTCGGGGCCGAGAGAGCCCAGCTCCGCAGGACTCATTTTCTGGGAGAGTGGATATTAATTTGCATTAGCCTGTGGGTGAATAGAAACCCAGGCCTTGAAGAAAAAGGAGAAGGCAGGAGGAATGACCATTAATCCTGCGCTGCCCCTGACGTCGCTCCCATTTGGGAGAAAGAACAAGATTCATGACTGTACTTAATGCCCCCATTTCACAAAAAAAAAAAAAAAGTTTGGCGAGTAATCAGCATCATTAGAGTAAAAGTGAGTGTTTTTTCAGAGAAACATATCACAAAGCACCCAGTTCATCTTTGACAATAAAGTGACGTAACATTCAGACCACTAATTATGACAAATTGATCCTCATTTATTTGTTTTTGGAGATATGATACATTGGAATACACAAGCTTAAATTTTTTCCAAAATGTGTCAGGTCTTATAATTGGAATAAGCGCTATGTAAGTATGTAAACGCACTTGCACAAACACCTTTATGCCACAATTCATAATTTATCAGTTTTGCCACAAGGGATACTATAGTGCAGTGGTTCTCAAACCACTCAAAACACTCAAGGGTCGCGAGACTTGAAAAATGGGTTGCCAGGATGATTTAAGGAAAATGTGTATGTGTGTGTAACAAAGTAAAAGAAGGAAGCGGGGACCGGCAAACGTAACTTTAATAAGAAAATTAACATAGAGTACATGGCAGTTGCCTCACAGCAGCTTATTGTGCTCTGGACAGCATCAAAGGTTATTTACAATGTGTTTTTGCAGTGTTGAACATTGTAGCAATCACAGACATATCTGTTGATTTCTGGAACTCAGTGGCCTATCAGAGGTGTTTCGTTTAGTCAGAATCCACTCTTAAAAAAGTTTGAAAACCACTGCTTTAATGAACATTATTTCACACTTTTGTTCTATGGTAAGTTTGGTTAAACTGTCTAAAGCAATGTTTTTAAAAAGAACTTGCTTAGTGTATTAAAGTCAACATGCAACCGGAATGAAAATAAATCCAGTTTAATGACATTTGAAAATAACTCTGATTGCACACAAGGATGAGCCCCTAAAAATGTACCATGGTAAGTATAGTTTCTGCCAAGATATTGGCCACTTGTTTCTATTTTACAGTCATAATCAAATAGGATTTGTTTGAAAAAGTTTAAGAAGCTTTCAACCAACTGCCAACTGTCAAACCATGCTTTAAGAAAATGTCTGAAAAGTCAGAGTATTTGACAAATATTGCATCTAATCCTGTGATAAAGTGTGCAAACAACGAGTAAGCGTCACTACAGGAAGCAGAACGTGGCTCTTTACTCGCCTGAAATCGTCAGAACTCGTCTGTAGGTGGAAGCCAAGAATAGTTCAACTCGAGCACACCTATTAAACCGACCAGTTGAAGGCATCTTGGACAACATATTACGCAAACATTGAATCTGAATCAGTACGTTCTCAGCGTTCAAACACAGCCTAGATGGCGAAAAGGGCTATTCTGGTGGCGGAAATCAGCTCGGTGGTCATAAACTCTACCTCCACATAGCGCAGCAATCAGTGTGAGGCATAAAACGGTTTTATTACACCACAGCTGGCAGCTGGTTCTCACCCCCTTCATCAGCCGTGTATTACAGCACGCCGGTCCACTCAGTAGATGCAATTATGCAAAAATAGCATTCTTTACCTCACCAGCTTTGACTCGCATATCAAAATATCCGATGGAATGAACACTTGTGCAAACATGGGGCATATTCAAGGTGAAGTTTAGAAACTGGCTTTTTAAATACTTTGAAATAATTGCACTCTGATCTCTTACTTGCGGCAAACGGAGTAGTTCGTGTTTGCTCACATAAAATGCGACTGCGGTTGGGTAACACATGTCGTTTTGTTTAATTTATCTGCCAGTCAAAGCTCTCCCCTGTTGAGAAATATCAAATTTAATTCAGTGGTGGCCTTAGTAAGGCTCAGCTTCACTTTTTAAGGTCGGTTTGCTCTATGTCAGCATTTTTACATTGCCGGTTTTCATCTGCTGTAAAGTCAAACGGTTTCTTTGGTGCTTGGATGTTTCCTGTGGCAATTTATTTAATGTGTTTCTTTTCCTGCTCGCACAAAATAAAAGGGTTTCGCTCCACCTTTGAGATTGATGTGTAAGCATGAATGTTTAATAAAGAGCGCTCTTGCATAATACAAGCTAATGTCAAAGGAAGCTAACCATCAAATTTATACAATGGCCTACTGCGTATTCTGTCACGGTAACAGATGTGTATCTAACAAATGTATAAAATATTCAAGGTTTTCAGGTCTTACTGAGTTTAATTGAATACATAACTCACTGTGATATTGTGTGTCTGAAAAAAATGGTAAAAGAACAGAAATAAAAATGGTCACATTTGTCACTTCGGAGCAAGTAATTGAGCAATAGGTGTTTAGTGCATCAAAAAACACAAACTCTTTGGAACTGAATTTACCAAATAAACAAGTTTTGGTGACATTCCTTTCAAATTGTACATAAATGGCTGTCTGCGAACATGGCCTTGCAATATCATACAGATAAATAGATAATGGCTTTGCAGACTTTTTTAGGACTACTAAGAATTCATCCAGCATGCAGCATATCTAATTAGTAGTTCTCTGAAATATGAGTGACCCTGGTTTGAAGGTAAACCTGCAGGTCTTGTAGCCCATGATAAACACATCCTTGCGTTTCCGTCTTCCATTTTTCTGTCCCTGTCTTGTGTTTATGCAAGAAGAGTGGAGTGCTTGCTTTTTGTGTTATTGTCATATAAATCTAACGGTCTCTTGGGCTCTCTGCCATGTAGTGTGAATCAATTTAGTTCAGGTGCAGAGGCTTCAGACAATTTAATCTCACACAATCTCATCAGATATATTCCAGTGGGAATGGAACACATGCTCGCACGAATGTGTACACACACTGTTTGCACGTGTATCCTACAAATTACCAGCCACTCAAGGCTTCATATGAATTTTTTTTTAAAAAAAAAGATCACAAATTTCTGATATTTTGCTTTTCTTGCAAAAAATAAATAAAAAGAACATTAGATTGGAGCCAAATGTCCAAAGATTTAAAATAATTTTCCAATATCCATCAACAAAAAATAGGCCTACTGTTCAATATATTAGTAAACTTACATCTGAGCTGCGGTTCACTGTAAAATTGCCTAAAGTGTAACAAAACACTCTAATACTTGTAAAATAAATCAATACATTTATACATAAATAAACATATTAAATGTATTAAAAAAATTAAATAAACATATTAAATAAAATATGATCAAAATATGACTTCAGTAAAAGCCAGGGGAAAAGATTTGATCGCTTTTTACTGTAAATTAGAGGTTTAAATGACTTTATTATAATATTAATATTATTTGTTTTATTAAAACAATATTAATATTAATTATTTTACTAAAAATGGCATTTTTATTGTAAACATTCACATATTGTCGAAATATGATATACTATAAAATAGAGTATTTTTGCCATACTTTTTTCTGTATTTTACAGTAAAATTGCATGAATTTTCCTATAAGGACAATATATTTAACTGTAGACTACACGGTAAAGTAACTTAACAATTAGCATTTTTTTTTACTGTAGCATGTACATGTTTTATTCCCTGTTACCAAAGTACTTTACAATCCACAAAACCAAAGGAGGCAGCCGATAGCTCCTCTCAGGCCTGCTGCAATAAAGAAAAGTGTTGGATTGATTTGTCAGCAGGGAGAGCGGAGGCAGAGGTTCAGTTTTCAGCAAAATACGGGGGAGACAGACTCTAAAAGGAGCTTTGGTTCATCCCAGCCAAACCAAGTCTAGTAATTAAGAGGCCAGAAAAACACAGCGGACCGACATACGAGCAGTGAAAATGTACAAGCGTGAAGTTATCGAGCTGTTTATTCACATTGGGTCAGAACAGAACAGGCTCGAACACACTGATGTTAACTAAGAAATAAAAAATGAGAATTTTGAATGGATTTGGTTCCAAATGAGAATTTCAATGCCACGCAGCATGTGGGAAAAGTGGGATGTTTGGTGCCAGCAAACAGTCCTTTCCCTGTGCAGAGGATTGTAATGATTTATCTTGACTGAAGCAAAGTGTGAAAGAGGTTCAAGTGCCCTTATCGGTGGTTGGAGATGGTTGTTTACCATCTGTACAACATGGTGTGCAATCAAGGGTAGCTTGTAGCAGTCACTGTAATAATACTCTGCTCTTGATCATATTCTCCAGGATGATGGGTTTTATGCAAGATTGCAAACAAATCCCTATTGGATCCTCATAATTCAACTCTAATGCAGTCTCGCCCGGGTGAGTTAACTTGTATGAAAAGTGGGTGTTATTTGCTATCACCACAGGTCTGACAGAATAATTGGGATGCCGCTGGTGTATAAAATGGAAGGTAATTCCCTCGAACCCCCTCCATATGAGTTTGTGCAGCATCGCATCAATTTTATTACAAGTCCTGGTGTGACTCGACAATATTAGCCATTTAACCTTTCTGGTTGCTAATAGGAGATATCAAGGGAGGGGGAGTGTAATCCAATAACAGGCTGTGAAATGTGTATTTTTGGCCATTTAAATGCAAATGGAGTGGTGCTGGAGGATGTGAGGGGTTGATGGCTGAGGGCAGTGGTGCATGGTCTGCATGAGACAGGGGTACATGCAATGAGATCAGACGGGCCCAGGTATCACATAAGGGTTGGGGGTTGAGTTGGCGTTGGTGGAAGGGGAATGGTGGTGACTGTAATGAGCGAAAATAAACATTTCCTGTCCGTTGGAGATGCGATCTAAGGATGATAAATGGAGCGGCCGCAGGTGAGGATGATCAATCGCTTGGCTGGGCTGATTGGGACGTGGTTGTTGGGAAGGAGGAGGGGGGAGGTGCTGGATATTAGCTGTACTTCTTGCTGTGGGGTTGGATGGACGATACCACATTTTCTTTTCGCTGTGATGTAAATGATCAGACTAAAGGAATAGTTCACTGGAACAGTGACTCATTCATAAAAACAGTTACACGTTTTATTCCAGGATTAATGTGTTTTAGAAGGAAAAAAAAACAGTTGAGTGACTCAACTATAAAGCCTGTCACTTGAATGAATGAATGAATGAATGAGTGTTTCTGAACTGAAGAGTTGAGTGAATAATTAAGTGACTCATTAGTAAAAACAGTTACCTGTTTCATTACCGAAAGAATCTGGTTGAGTTAAAAATGTAATCACTCATCCATAAGGCTGTCACTTGCTTTGCTCCTGAACTAATTAGTGTTTTTGAATGAATCAGTTGAGTGAATAATTCATTGACTTATATAGACAGTTACATGTTTTGTTCAAATGTTTTTGAGCAAATTGGTTGGATCAATAATTCTTTGCTGCTAGCATAACGATTTAGCATGCAGAAAGAGTTAATAAAAAATCTCCAGCACTAATACACAGACTGACAGTCTGTCTGTAATGTGCAAACACAGTCCAAGTGCCTCTCATCCAACCAAACCAACAACAGTATCAGAAGAAACAGTAAACTAGATTAGGATGTTGCCAGCCATTTTGTTCAATGAATCGAGTTGGACTGTTTTTTTCAGCACAGTTTATGTTTGTCTGTGTCTGTCACTTTTATTTGGAAAACATTGCAAATATTAGGCTATACAGCTCAAACAGTCGTGATTGGCTCTCGAAAATCCAACTGCTGGTGACCTGTCATGGCCTTTAACTGGTCTGTACTTGCACTCTGCTCCAATTTTTATATATATATATATAAAAAAAAGTCTCTGTGAGGATAAATCCCAGATCAGTCTTTAATCTTCAAATCTGATATGGAATCGGATGGAATAAGCAGCTCTGCCATTGCCATCAGAGAGAGAGAGTGTGTGTGTGAGTGAGTCCATTTAGAGGTACACTCTCAGACTGATAGAGAGGGGGTCTGCTCTAATCCCACCCTTGCATCTAACTTCCCTTCTCTGATCGATACATGTTTATTTCTCCCCACATCCTATCGATTTCTCAGGACAAGGAACCAAATCAGACCAAAAAATGCGGAGACATTTAAAACCAGACAAGTGTCTAAAAATGATGCTTGGTTAGGCAGACATGCCAGAAAGTGACGATGGTGTGTTCATTAAACAGTGAGTAATATTCTCACAGGATGATGCCGGGTCTACTAGGGCGTATAAAGAAAGCTGGTAACATCCAGCACGTTTATGATTCAGATTTCAGTTCATTTCTGGTCTGGCTCTGACAACATGTGTTATGAGCATAGCATCAATAATTCATCAGATCACTGAAAGATTCAAAGAGTGTTTAAAGCAAGTATCACTATTACTATTGCTCATAATTTGGGGTTGGCATATTTAGAGACTTGGGTTTGGGCACTTTTTACTTTGGCCAGTAAGCAAGCAACCACCTATAAAATGAATCTGTCCAAACTAAATTATGTATATATATACTTCAACAACTTCTTTGTTGTTTTATTAAAGGCCTATTTAGTTTAGTGCACCTTAGAGAGTGCTGCTGACTGAATAAATTGAACTTGACACAAACGCTCCCCCAACTCCAAATCGTGTGCATTATTTACAACTAATGTACTTGCTATTTGACTACAACTATTTGATGTTGATTTGTTTTTGTAGATAACAGAAATTATTGTTCACAATTTATTTCAATTCACTCATCCTGTTAATATACATTTACATAAATGGGAAGCACACTGTGTGTTTTTATATGGTTAATGCTTACATAAAGATAAAATGCCCCTGAAAATCAGTTTGAGGAGGAAAATATTATCCCTTGTTGAAAAGGTTGGTTTTTGACACTCTTTGCAATGCCTTAGCAACCAACCATGTTTCAAGGCCTGAATTTTTTCTGCCCTCTGACCTTCTCCACTCATACTGCATATTCCGCTAAAAGTTTATAAAAGGAAAGTCAACATCTATGAGTGTAGCAAAAATCCTTCTCGAGTCTCAATGTAGCATCCGGACTATTAGAAGTTCACGCAGGTGATGTGTGTGCTGAGGGTAGTGGAAAACATGCGCTGATGTAGTTAAAGGAATAGTTCACACAAAAATTAATATTTGCTGAAAATGTACTCATCCTCAGGCTTGCTCAGCAATGGATGCTCTGCAGTGAATGGGTGCCAGCAGAATGAGGGTCCAAACAGCTGATAAACACATCACAATAATCCACAAGTAATCCACACAGCTCTAGTCCAGTAAATAATGTGAATCATTCAGACGATTTTAACTTCAAACAGCTTGTTCCGGCTAAAATATCCACTATCCATAATATTGCTTTCTCTATAGGAAAAGTCATCTCGTATGAATCAGGAGAGAAATATGCACAGATCAAGCATTGTTAACAAGTGAAAACAGCTCTAAACAAATTTTGATGTGAGAGGACAACAGGGTCTTTTTAACTAAAGTAAGTGTTATTATGGATTATGGACTTTTTTGGCCAGAAGCAATGGTTTAAAGTTAAAACATGGAGTTGTTTCTTACAAACATGCAGCTTTTCACTTCACAAAACATTAATCGATGGACTGGAGTCGTGTGGATTACTAGTGGATCATTTTGATGTAATGATATATTTCTCCAAATCTGTTCCGATGAAGAAACAAATTCATCTACACCTTGGATAGCCTGAGGGTGAGTATATTTTTATAAAATTTTCATTTTTAAGTGAACTATTCCTTTAAGTTATTGTCATCCTTGTAAAAAAAAAAAAAAACTAAAACAACGCAAGCAGTGTGTGCAATCATCAGCTGCAAGTGATTTTTGGCTTTTACTTTCTGAAATGTGACCCTGGACCACAAAACCAGTCTTAAGTGCCAATTTTTCCAAATTGAGGTTTATACATCATCTGAAAGCTGATGAATAGAATGAATGAATGATGAATAGCTGATGAAAGAATAAATAAGCTTTCCATTGATGTATGGTTTGTTAGGATAGGACTATATTTGGCCGAGATACAACTATTTGAAAATCTGGAATCTGAGGGTGCAAAAAAATCAAAATACTGAGAAAATCACCTTTAAAGTTGTCCAAATGAAGTTCTTAGCAATGCATACGACTAATCAAAAATGAAGTTTTGATATATTTACAGTAGGAAATTTACAAAATATCTTCATGGAACATGATCTTTACTTAATATCCTAATGATTTTTGGCATAAAAGAAAAATCAATAATTTTGACCCATACAATGTATTTTTGGCTATTGCTACAAATATACCCCAGCGACTTAAGACTCGAGGGTCACAAATGTTCCCCCAGAATGTACAGGAAATTAAAATGATAAATTATATTTCATGTCTGTTTAAACAGGGAGCAAAGCAACTAGAGATGTTTACAGCTGTAAACAGCTTTGAGTTCCACTGTCAGATCTATTCATTCTTCTGAAGTTTATGGTTTACTCTACAGCCATATATTTAGAGGAATGAATGCACGATGCTGCTTTCTGAAATTGCTTCGTGTTCGTAGTGAATTGTCCATCTGTCAGATTAAGGCAAATCCTCCATTAACAAATGACATGAAACGTCCAGATGGCATGAAAATAACACTTCATTATGGTACCAAATGTCACAGGAGAGTGGTTAATGCGGTTTAATTTGAGTGAATGTGAGTATATGATTTTGTTTTTAAATAATCATGATTGAATCATGTTTGATTCTTTTTAATTCAAGAGCAACTTGCAACATACATCAGTGCTTTATTGTTCATGCAGACTGTTTTTATGTCCTTGCTATACACACAAATATTATACATTGAGATGATTTATAAAGATTTCATGTTACTCGTTTTTTCCATCTCTGACATATTACTTGGAACAGTAGAATTTGTCCTCAGAGATCTGATTTAAGAGAAATCCTCAGTCTTTCTTACATCAGTGTGTGCCTTCCTACAAAAGTCATAATAAAACTAATAAGGGAGAAAATCAATGAAAACTCTGGGGGTCTAGGTTATCAGTTTTCAGATATTAGTTCTGAAAGTTCTCTGAATGCCCGTAAATAGAAGCTTGAAAGCATTGCATTTTTAAAAATACAGTTTGTCCAACCATTTTTTTATTTAATTTAATTTAATTTACACGTCTGTACTACCTGAAATATATAGCACTTAAAAATCAACTGAAAATGCAAAATAATTTAAATTAAAACCATTTTTAATTATCCAATATGTTTGGACACCTCTGGTTTTATTAAACATGCAGCATAACAAGGTCATGTGACACAAGCAAACTGAACTGTTCATTGTGGAATAATGTCTAAAAACAATAAATAAAAAATATTGGCAGTATGCAGTATAAACTGTGCAGTATTCAGTAAGTTATTAACATATTCTATCCAAACATACACAGTAGGGATGGGAAGATTCCCCGATTCGCTCGGTGCATTGGCATAAAAAGTTAACGATGCGATGCATCGGTTTAAAAAGTGTACATCGGCTACAAGTTGTCATTTATATCGCGATGTATCGTTTCTAAGATATTTGCATCGGTAAAAAACGATTTATTTGTATATAATTACTAGTGGATGCGCTATACTTTTATTTTTTAGAAAGTGACTAATATTCTGTGACCAATATTTTATATGTAGATTGATTTCTCCTCTCTAAACTGTTTCTCAAGCGCGCGCTCTCATCACCGCTGCTGCTGCGTTAATATGACGCATCACAACACCACGGAGACCCGAGGAAAAACGGATTAAAGTCCAAAACCTGACTTGAAATAACCTAACAAATCAACCGGGGCTAAAGCGGCTCCATTAACGACAAATTAAACTTGTTTTATGAAACAGGCCTCGAGGCATTAAAAGTGATCATATTTTCTCCATTGCATCGAATCGCATTGTGTTGAATCGAATCGGAATCGGATCGCACTGCATCGTAATAGGGGTGAATCATATCGCATCGCATCGGTAGCTGCTTCATATGTATCTTTAATGTATCGTATCGTTGGCTATGCATCGAGATGCGTATCGTATCGGAGTCATGAGATGCACATCCCTAATACACAGTCATTTGTACAATTCCATTTACATTGAAATATTTGCATGCTGAATTGTGATGTGTGAATTTAAAGGAATAGTTCACCCAAAGATGAATATTTGCTGAAAATGTACTCATCCTCAGGCCATCCCCGATGTAGATGTGTTTGTTTCTTCGTCGGTACAGATTTGGAGAAATGTAGCATTACATCACTTGCTCACCAATGGATCCTCTGCAGTGAATGGGTGCCAGCAGAATGAGGGTCCAAACAGCTGATAAAAAACATCACAATAATCCACAAGTAATCCACACAACTCTAGTCCAGTAATTAATGTGAATCAAACAACTCATGGTTTAATTGGTGGTTAGTGAATAAACCAAATTTTTTAGCGCTTCAATATTGGGTGCAATACTGGCTCAACTTAAACAACAACAGAACCAAGAGGTTAGGAATGATTTAGCTGTGATTCCCTGAAACACACCCTTTCAAACCTCAATATGCAAACCTCTGCTTTTTGGTTCCATCGTCCCACTGCAGTTTATGCGATTTTCATCCTCCCTCTCTCAGCCTCTCTTAGCGAAAATAAGATTGCTTTCTCACTCATTTATCTGAAGCCCATCAACAGCCGAAGGGTAAGAAGTGCTTCATCCAAAATAGATGCATTAGTGTTTTAAGATGCTGAGGGACAGATTGATGCTTTGCAAAGCTAAGCTGTCTCATATTGATCTGCAGAATGTTTTCTGAAAATATACAAATAATTGATCATGAAATTGTGCGTTATTTTGCAAGCAGTAGCTCAAAAGGTTATAAGACTGAACTTGACACTTGAACTCATCTAATGGACTATTTTCTTTTTCATCAGAGCTTTTGGGCTCTTTAAAGTCATATAAGGGGAACACTGATTACAAATTGAATCAGCCAGCAAACAGCCTCTGTAATTTATAATTCAGTGAAATTATGATGTCTGTTTATTTGAAGTGTCCACAAACAGAGCTGAAGTAGCTTAACTCCAGCAACAGCAGCGAAAATGTTCATTCCTACAGCTGCTAAAGAGGGTCATTTCTTCTGTGCAACACAATAAAAAGAAAAGTCAATGGGGTCTAATGTTGTTTTGGACCCCACTGACTTCAACTGTGTGAACAAATACTGTGAAACAAACCTTTAAGAAATGGTTGATTTAGCAAGCACCACTAACTATTTCAGAAGAAATATGCAATACATAATAGAAAAACACTAATCTGTCAAAGTTGAGTTTTGCAATTTCACTACCTATCGAAGATCAGATGAGATCTATACTTGAGATTAAAAATAAATATATGAAGCAATATAAATGCATGTAAGAAATATATAAATGAGAGCTCAAAATGAAATACTCGGATAGGGAGGTGTTTAAATGGGAAAGCGAGGAATATCACTGGGCCTCATTGCTTTTTTTAATAGGGAGAAAGCACTGGTACAATAAAACTGTTGGAGTTTCAGAGTCTGTGAGATTACCTTGAAGTCTGTGAAAGTTTTATTCAAGTGCGCTTAGTTTAAGAAGTTTTAATGACCCCTTCTGATTGAGATAAAACCCTCCTGGAGCAAATTCTTCCATGATAACGTCTTCGATTGTCATTGTCATTAGACTGACAGATAGGGCTCATTATATCTTTCATCCTATTAAAAATCTACAAAAGATTTTTGAAGTACTAAAGTGCCAGACTGATTACATTCAAAAAGAATGTGAATGTGTTACCACAATAACATAGTCCCGAAATCGCATTTCAACGTGTTATTTTTTTCTTATCTGAAATTACAGTACCAGAGAGAAACAGACTAATATTAGCGTAGATGCCATTCTTCTAGCGATGTAGCAAGTACATCGGGTGTTATGGAAAGTGTTCCCAGTTCCGGTTGACCTAATTAATGCAGCCTAAAAATCCTTTAACGGATTTGAATATTAGAATAAAAAATATTATAAAAACTGATTGGCATATAAAAATCCATTTGCGCAGCAGTCATGTTGTAGCAAGAGTGGGGGGGGGGTCGGTTGTTCCAGCCTACATCACGCGTGACCTTCCCAACATGCATGCATCACATGAGAGGTCGTGAACTAATCAGAGGTGGACCAAGGCGAGCATTTGTATTTAAAAAGCGTTTAATTTGTTATTTTTTTTATTAGAACGCTTGATCGGTTTGCTAGAGAAGACACTTATTTGTCGGCTGGGGTCGTGTGGATTACTTTGAAGCTGCCTAAACATGGATTTTGAATCTTAAAAAATGGTTTACATAAAGCCTCGTTCACTTGTATTAGATTAGAGAATAATCCTGGAATGTTGTCCTCCAAAACCTTAATTTCTCTTCTGTTGAAGAAAGTAAGTCATATACATCTTGGATGGCCTGGGGGTGAATAAATAATCAGGAAATTTTCATTTTTGGGAGAACTGTTCCTTTAAGGAAATTTATATTAGTATAAAATGTCATTTTACTTACTAGTCTGTCAGTCAGTTCATTATATTTTGTAGACTGAATAGGTCCCATGGGGTAAATTATATCACTCGAACCTGGGCAAACTGAGCGCCAGTCACAATTAAGAAAGCTTATTGGTGATTTAAAGCATGTTTATCATCCAGCGTCACACTGAATAAGCTTTATAACTAATTTACATGAATTTTTTTATAGTATCCACCATTTTCCTCAGCCCCATGGGGCTTTGCACGAATTATGGGAGTAACGAAAGGTTCTCTCTATGAACGCAATAATAAGCATATTCAAAAACTGGATACAATGAGGTGACATTATTTTACTTATCCTTCAATATGCGAACATTAAAAGGAAATTTTAAAATGTAAAAGCATTAACAAATTTCAACAGACTATGAAAAACCCCTAAAGCTTGATCGTATCCGCAGACGTTTTAAATATGACTGTAGTAATATATGTCTATATTATGTAACATGCGTAATTTTTAAGGATCTGTGTGAAAACAAACCTGGAAAGAGGATTTGGTAGAAAAATGAGAGATTCTTAGTGTATTCCAGTGAATTATTCATTAGATATATCATAAATTAAATCGGGAGAGCAGACCACAAATGTGAAGTATATGTTGTCTTTTTCATACAATTGCAGAGGAATATAAAAGAAAAAAGAAAATAATCAGGAGGAAAAGAATGCAGCGGTGTGAAAATAACTCTTGCTATAGATATGCTTGTAGATATACCATGTCACATTAAAGTACCATGCGTTACATTATTCTCCCGGCATCTGAAAATAGAACATGAAGGAAAAAGCTCATTCAGTCAAACTGATGGATAAGGATCTTTTATAGCGCAACTTTATGATTTGAAATTATTTGTTTCAGTCTTTCTGAGTGGAGCTTCCCAAAACAGGAAGTGCCTCCCATAATTTAGGCTTGTTAGGAAAAAAGTGGATAATAGTAGTAAATTTATCTTTCCGACATGTCACGCAAAATCACATCTGCTGTCCTGCAACAGAGCAATAACCAGGTGGTCACCCTACAATAACCCTAAAATAATAAAGAAAGAATATTATGTTTTATATTTACTTTTTTGACTCAGCCGTGCTCGTGAGCGAGCAGAAATGGTCTTATATCAGATTTTAAGGGAGAGATCTGGCTGTGGATGGGCACAGGTAATAGTGGAAACTATTATGCCTGCTGTCGCTGTAGTCGATCCGTTATCAAACCCAATTTGGTGGGTCAGATTGCACCGCTGGGATGAGCGACTGACCCCTGAGTCTTGTTTGGTTTGGTGTGTGTGTGGTGGAATGGACACGGTGTCCTCTGCTGCAGACTCATCACACACACACACACTTACACCACGCCCATTCATCATTCTCTTTCTGCCACGCAGGTTTCAGGATGGTGAGAAAGTAGCGGGTTGAGCCGGTGCGCGCACACAGGTCACAGTCCTATTCCAGTAAACGGAAGCGTGACCTGGCCTGCAAGAACAGCAATTTAGACAATACACAGCGCAAATGAAAACAGGACTGCTCAGAGTGCGGTGAGTCTGACTCCTGAGCTCCCAGCAGGGCGGGATGCAGCCGCTGCTAGTTTTGGTCGGAGGTTGATGTGGAACACGCCGTGACTGTACACGTTTCACTAATCTCTGTGTAATGCGCCGGTGACTTTATATACTGGTTGAGTGATTAATAAACTGACAGAATAGCGTGCTGTGAGTGTGAAGTAGTCATACAAGTGTTAAAAACCTGGTAACATGAGGGCTTTTGATGGGCTGTCCAAATCTAAATGACCCTGAAGCATGTCAAAAACAATAATTGTGGAGAACTACACAGGATATGTATAAACCATTAGCCTAAAAGCCTAAAACCATAGCACTTCAGTGCATTTCCATGTCAACCCAGTGGGTTTTCAAGACTGGTTTGTGACCCACTGGTTATTAATAATGTGAATAATGTGAAATTTCAGAGGTGGACTTGGCAATACACAACTTTTTAAGATCTGTAATGGTATAAAGTAAGAAATAGAAGAGTATAAAACTAGATGGCTGCATTTATCGAAATTCAGTTAATTTTATTACAATTTAAAATACCTTTTAATAAAATTTTACAATGTACCTTATTTCTGTGATGGTGAAACTGAATTTTCAGTAGCCATTACTGTCATATTATCCTTCAAAAATGATTCTAATATACTGGCTTGATGCTTAATAAACAATTCTTATTATTATCAGTGCTGAAAACAGCTTAATATTTTAGTGGAAACCGTGATACACTTTTTTTTCAAGATTCTTTAAATAATAGAAAGTTGAATAGAAATACAAAGATCTGTCATGAAACTCTAGATGGTGCAGAGTTCTAACTCAATCATTATTCACATGGTGTGAATAATTGCAGCTGCAACTGCTTGTTGTAGCAGTTGCAGCACTCTTCAGAAACCCCCCACCTTCCCCAGCTCTACCTGTATAGATCTGATACAGGGTGAATTCATGTATGTTATATATGGGGGTTATTTCATAAATGTTTTATGTGCAGCAGCAGTATTTCTTACATGCTCACAGCAGCATGTTTGTGGATGTATTAGCAGTAGCAAGCCTCGGTACTTGCTCTGCTGCAGCGTAGCAGATCTATTCCGCCAAGACCAAACACATTAACATTGCCATGTATATTTCCATGCTAAACCCTCCCGAGAGTTGTCATGACAGAACAGTATTTATTTTGAATAGAAATCTTTTGTAACATTATAATTACACATTAAGTTACTGTAACTTTATTACTGTAACTTTTAATAAATGCATGATTAATATTATTTTGCTGAATAAAAGTACTGACTTCTTTCAAAAAAAGGAATCTTACCCAAAACTTTTAAATAGTAATATATATAGTACTTTTAATATTAATATAATAATACTTTTGATTAGATAATTCTTTCTCAAGTATGTCTTGGTGCTCTGCAGGCACTTGCTGAATTTTTTACCTTCCCGTAGGCACTAACAAATGGTAGAATACTTTCAACGCAACTGGAATCCGACTGGCTTTAATGTATGTATCTCCAGGTAGTCCTCTTCTATTTGTCTTGGGACGTCCAATCCTGAATCAGGGAATAGAAGATTTATAGGCCATCACAACCCCTCAGGCATCAACAGAGAACTACAGAGACACATGCTCAAAATTACACTTATGTTTCTGCTCATAACTTTCAAACCTTGTGGTCTACAAATGAAATTCTTAGGCTTTATTGTTTTATGCATTCAACACACCTGGTGGTTTCAATTTCCACCTGGCAAAATTGGTTGCCATTTTGAAATGTTTTGTTTTTGTATATCCTACCACAAATTTTAGGTGATATTCACCAAATTTGGCACAGATGATCTCCAGACCAATCCTCATTAAGGTTTGGTTCCATTCTTAACAAATGGATTCACAAATATGATGACATAGACTCCAAACTTGAAGAAATGCCACTGGCAACAGTTTGGGTGAATTGGTGTGGAAATCTAAAAATGTGCATCACTTTTGAATAATTATAGTCCATCTACCATTTTGAATTCAGAAAATGCTAATTTATTTAAAAATTTCACCATTGAAGACTGTTAATGGGAAAGCTTTCTCATGAAAAATGCATTTGCAAAGCACAATCTGCTGGTCATAAGGTCATGAACTGCTTGGCCTAAAATTGTAGCTCTGGATTCACTATTCTTCAGGCATGTTTATTTAGCTGCTCAGGCAGAGCTTGGCCCATAACTGCTAACAAATTTTGCCAAGAGAATCCACATAAGATTATTAAAATATATTTTTTCTAATAGAAAAACTTTTGATAAAAGGGCAAGTGAGGGAGACGGGTGTTAGTGTGCATAATGAAGGCAAAAGAATAAATCTTGAGGGAACATTATATGGTCTCAGAAAAATGTTTTTGAGATCAGACTTGCGGTTTTAGCTGCATTGTATTTCTAGGCTCAATAAGAATGGTGTCATAATTTTTTTTTTCAATTAAAATTGGTAAACTTTTTGACAAATCTGACTTTTGGACAACAATTAAATCTGACTTTTGGACAACAAGCTCCCACGTGTATACTTTCAAAATAGACCATTTATTTCATATTTTATTCCTTATCCTAGCTTGTGGAAAACATCGTGTGGATTTCTGGCAAGAATAGACTATTTGGCTCTAAGAACCTGATTGCTATCGTTCGATCATTCTCTCGATTAAAACCCTTGATTGAATGGCATACCGTGTTGATCACAGTAATAAAACCTGATTGTAATCATGGTTTAGCTCTCTCTGAATAATCAAATGTATTCATGCAAAACCCACAGAGAGGGTTTTTTAACGCCGGCACTTGTGGGAGATTTGGTTATACCTCTTTAAAATCCCAGTGGGCAACCTGTCGGCCAGGTTTCGGCAATCAACAAAAGATTACGTTTTTTTGCAATTAGAGCTGTCTGATGTTTCACTGTAATCCTGTTGACTTGCATCAAGGGATGGATGAATTGACAGATGACATCTATAATCGCCCTTTATGGATCTTTAACGCTTCAATAATTTTTCTCGATAATGGCCTCATCTTTGTCCCATTGACAAAGCGTGTCTGGCGAAACAAACCTGTTTTTTGAAGAGAAGGAATAAGCTGCTGCCGCTACAGAGACTCTGCAGTGCTGATGACCTAGATAGAGAGTAAAAAGAGAAGCAGAGAGAAGGGGTGGGGGGTGAGGAACAGTAATTAATTGAATACTTTACATTTTTTGCATTAGGATTGCACAGTATAAGGTCAAGAATGACTTGAATAACAACAAGACCTGAGATGCAAATTGGAACTTTTTTTTCTGTTTTATGAAACAACCTAAATCTTTTATAAGCTATCAAATGGTGTGTCACACTATACCAGAGAAAGTATGAGGAGGAGGAGATGGACCATACAAAGAAAAAGGAATAGGAGAAATGTCTCAGAGTATGGCTGCTGTAGGAGTGACAGTCCCAACCAACAGCCATTCAATTTATAGTCAAAAAGCCATTGTTCTAAACTGTAATTGAGACAGTATGATTTTAAGTACTTTTTTTGTCATTCTAACACAGGTTGTTTCACAAAGATGTCCTCCTAATTCTATAAAAAGTTATTGAAGATGAGAATTTGCAACACAGTATAAACTGAAATAGCATGTATTATTTACTAAATTCAGAGCTCAAAACTTTCTTTTGTAAGAAACACTTCACAAGAATCAGTAGCAGCTTCTGGCAAAATCAAATCATTCTGAAATAAAATGCTGAATAATGCTGAAAAAACAAGCCCTGACATATAAAAGGCTTTTTTTGTCTGTATTTGATGAGCTATTGTCAGTGATGTTTTACATGGTACACACAGTTAAGAGCCCACAGAACTCTTTGATGAATTGTCTGCAGATATATATAGACATATATTTTGAATTCATAACCCTTGTCTTTAAAGATAATGTGCTATTTTTGGTGACCAAATGGGAGAACATCTGGTGGAACAGAAACACATTAATTCTTTTAAAAATAATCTAATACAATACAGATTTGAGTATCTAAATGAATCTTCGCAGATCATTTAAAACACAGCATCTGCTTAGAGTGCAGAACCGTGTAATAAACTAGAAATGCAGAAACATTTCTGGGCTAATGATAACATATCACAAAGAAATGTAGGTTAGAGGATCAGATAGCATCCAACCACCCTCATCTAAACAACCACAATACGTGAGAAGTGAACAGAACATCTCATTACTTATCAAATTATCTCTGTACGCTTGTTTAATGCTGAGCAAAATAAGATATTTTAAAACAGGAATAGATAAACGGCCATCAGAGAGTGTGAACTGAGCATACGCTCAGGTTAATGAACCTTATTAAAAGTAGAAATAAGAGGAAACAATCTGAAAGTTGAAGGTGCTTACTATTTTACATCAGTTAGTTTTTAAGGGTGAACCATGAGGAGTCACAATGTCTTTCTGCTACTTGACAACACACATAATTTGAATTTATGTGCTCAATTGATTTACAGTAATCCTAAACTAATACCTAGCTGCTCGCCCATTAACGGCACTGAAGACCCAAGCAGCAGTTTTTCAAATGTAAATATATATTTCCTAGTAGTGCTGTGTTAGCACTTTACATATTGCACATTTAAATATTTACCTGTTTATTTCTAGAGCCTTTTTAACCCCTTAATTCAGAATCATAAAATGAGATGCAACCAAATACGCCACTGAGCGTTAGATGATGGCAAAGGCATGTATATGCAAACATAAGGGGAAATTACTATTATTCATGCATAAACCAAGGTGAATATAGGCCATTACCACATCCAGATGTCACATATGTCTGGAGACATGAACAGGTGTCACACATGCAAAAGCTTGGCCCAGTTCCCAATCTCATCCAGTCTTCCCCCATTTTCCAATATTGCTCAATACTGCGTATGTGTGCATAAATTTTCCAACAATATTTTTCCATAACCAGGCCATGATTCTCAAAGGGGTTCTTGTCTGGGACAATTTGATTGTCCCTACTATTCTTTGGATAAAATCCTCAAGAGTACACTATTTCAAGGACTGGAGAGGCTGTTTTGACATAAATATCAAACGCAGAGACTGGTCTGTATTAAAGCAGAGTTGGGTCACTCATGGGATTTACCCATAATCCAGCCCAGACTGAGAATGACAGAAAATCACTGTAATCCGACAGCTACATGGATAGGCTTAGAAAATGGTCTTAAGTGGCCTCTCTTCTTTTCTTTCAGAGCTGGCAAAATGTCTGTAAAAAAATACAATCAAATTGTTTCCGCTGACCCTGACACGCCTCCATGTGTGATTGGACCCTGGCCACACATGTAATTGCTTGTAAAGAAAAAACTGTAGCTTTTGGATGAGTATTTTATGTGTACATCAAAGTGAGGCTAAAACACGATTAATGCAAGGCCACAAAATCACAACACATGTTGTTTTAGAGTCTGCAGGGATTTCGGTTGCCAATTGTTCTCTAATTGCTCATAACGTATCCTGTGGCACGTTCAGATATTGAGCTTCAACATTAAGTGGATCAACCTCCCCCCATGAAAAAGAGCAGCAGAGGGAGTTACTGCGATCCCCCAATTACCGTCAGGCTGCCATCCTGTTACATGCGCCAGTTTCAGTGGGTTATTTTAACCTCTGCTCCAGCTCATGTCCTCCGGCCTGGCGTCCTTTCAAAAACAGTCCCGCTCCGCATGAACGTGACAAACAGTGACAGCTCTGCAGCGCTAGGACTGTTTAGGTGTCTTTGCCATGCATACCATGGCCCAATGCAAACACAAACAACTGCTCCTGACAGGCAGGCGTACAATGGTGCCTCCGCGTTATCGACTGGGACAAACAACGTCCTCTCCAAACCTGTCGCCAGCTCTGACCTCACATCTGGAAGCCTGTGTTAGGGCTGGCATCAATCTCAAGCACAAAGTGTTTAGAGAATGAGGTCAAGCAGCATGACATGAGCAGCGTGTCTCAAATCCAGCTGTTAGATCTGTCATCTTCTACTCTTCAACATGTGCACACACATCATTGGAGATCTTTTCACATTTTAAGTCTTACATGAACAAGTCTGAATATGAACCATTATGACATTATGTTGAGAAGATGTTTCGGAATAGATCATCCAAAAATAAAAGCTGTTATTTACTCACCCACATGTTGTATCAAGCTTGCTGTTATTTTTGCTATGGGACACAAAAATTGTGTATTAGTGGTGGGGATTTATCAGTGAGCCTTTACATGATTCTTTCAAAAACACTGATTCATTCAGGAACAAAACAAGTGACTGAGTTTATTAATGAGTCACTGAATCATTCACTCAGCCTATTCACTCAAAAACACTACTTCGTTCTGGAATAAAACATATGACAGTCTTAACAAGTGATTAAATCATTTACTCAATCGATTTGTTAAAAAACAGTGATTCATTCAAGAACAGCAATACTGTGTTGCTGGGAAAAGCAAAACTGTGTGTTTGGAACTGCATTAGTTTGACAATATAATAGATGATATTGTGTCTAAAATGTTTGTTTACTGAACAGTTAGTGTTGATTATAAAATCAACAGTTTAAAACAATAAAAAAATGCTTTGTGGAAAAAATAACAAATTAAATTTGAAATAGTAAATAATGAGCTATGAAGGGTATCACCTATAAATTCCCATAAGGCACCATTTCAGCCTCTCATTTTCTGCCCTGTTTCCCGAATTCAGCTGATATGTTTGAGGGCTTATGAAAACAGTACCCTATAAAAGGCTACGGTGCTTAAACTTACAGCTATGCTACTGCTTTATCACCCCAAGGGGGGTTTTACAGAACGCCATTTCTAAAAAAAAACATTGCTATTAATGACTTAGCTCTTAGTCTCGTTTATGACTCCTGAAGCATGATTACAAGGCATTTTCTCATGGATCAAAGCCTTGGAGCAAATCAATGAGAATCAATTCAACCCCTCCTTTCCCGAGCATTCAACTTTTTACAGACAATTAATTCCACAGATGGCGAATTGCTACAGAGGCACTTAGCATTCTCCGCTCACATTGACTTCCCTTTAAAATTACAGTATGCTATGACACTGGATCTTTAAAAATCCACAGGGTGCAAAAAGTCTCCTCCCATCTAAACTGTAGTCGTAGAATAAGAGGAAGCAAAAACTTAAATGGTTCATTGATCCGGAACATTTTAAAATCAGAACCTCTTAGATCTTTGCTATGTCAAAGAGCAAGAGATTTTAAATCAACAAGGGCCCTTGCAAAGCAAAATTATGAACAGTCCAAGCCTCGCCTTTGGGTACCCAAGCACTAGTTAATATTGCAGTTGTGTCTCTCCTTTCCTGGAAAGAGTAAGGCAAAACTTGAATACAAACTAGAAGGGCTCTGATGTGAAGGGCTAGAGGAGAAATCGAGGACAAGCCAGTCAGCTTCTTGAAATGCAACCCTCATGATTATTTTCTGAGGCAGCCGCACGGATTGTATCTCTTAGTACACTGGCACTCTATGTGGAAGACCTTTATCTGGGCTGATGTACTGAGTTTGTGCTGCTTGTTTACACATCCAGGGCCTTGTGTTTGCCTGCACACTGTGAGGAAAGTTCCACTCCATTAATCTGTGTAGACTGACATAAGCGTCAACTGGCTTCTTGTTGAAATTCAAATGAGCCTAGAGCAACTCTGAACATCAGGGGCAGCGAAAACGAGGGAATGGGAGGTTTGCAGCCATCGATCTGAATAAAAGAAAGAGTTGAGAAAAGAAAAATATTGGAAAAATGTCACCTTTTCTCAGAACGACTTCATAAAGTTCTCTCAAAATGATTCAGCGATGGCAATTAACATTGCACTAGAGGAAATAGTGCACAAAGAAAAAAAGAAAATGAAATGCGAAATATTTCAAGCTGTACTATAGTAGCATATCTAGATTCTCTTGATTCATTTTAACGAAGAAAAGTGCATTTGATGACTGCATGTCATTTTCATAAAATGCATGTTCAAGCGCAGCATATTTATGAATACCCTTTGAAAAGGCTTCCAACAAAGCCGTATACCAGGAAAATGAAATTATCCGTTATCACTCTTTTTTTTTTTTTAAAAACAGTGGTGCAACTGTGCAGGGCAAATTGCTCAAATTATTCCCACTTGTATGTTTTTACCTTTCAAGTGAAAAGGATTTGGCTTCTAAATCAATAATAATTTAGCCCAGTGAAAAGAAAACCCATCTGCCTCTAACCGAAGCCTAAACACATTTAGGGGCCGCTATATGGTCGAGAAAAGCAGAGATTCCTTATCGTTATAGAAACGTTGAATACAATTGAGAAGATGAGTCTCCTGAGATATTTACAACTTCACATTGCTTATATCTTATTCAGGACTGCAAATTCAAAAACGCCTTTGGAAAACATTTCGATTCATTTCTCCGGCGGCCATGTTTACAATGAAAGTGCTGTGCTGGCTTTTGGCCGGTCTCTGAGGGATTTTACTGAATTTCACTTCATGTTCATACACCAAGAAGCAGCATTTGAGCTGGAGGCACGCATCAACAACAATACACGACTGTGTATTGCTGTTGTGTCTTCAAAGTAATGTGTGTCCATTTGCTGCATTGCCTTGCTGATAGACTGATAGCTACTCTGGAACTTAATTATCCTTGGTGGATGGCGAGTATATCTTCTTTCTTCTTTGACGCTTAACAGTGGGACAGTTTGCATGGGTAATAATTTACGTGATCATTATGTGGACTAAATTTCCAATCCAATTTGCTTTATCTGCTCATTTGTTCCCCTCTTCTGCAGTGTTTTGTTTAGGGACACGCTAAAGAGATACAGGCTGAATTGTTGCAGTTCGTGATTAATGTGGTCTATCAAAGTGTTAATTGAAGCGAAATTGGACTGTGCTGCTTGTGTTTGGATTATCTGTTTGCATAGAGTTGGTTTTTTAATTTAATCTTCTTTTAATTTGAGTCTGAAGCTTGTGATTACAATTAAAATGATTACAATTAAATGTAATTTTGTGCTTTATGTGATAACATAAAGCACAAAATTTGGGGTTAGTATGATAAAGCTTTTATTGTTGTTATCTACATTCTACAATAACCATATAGCTGATAAACATCTGGAAGATACTAAGATATGTCAGAAAAACGTGACCTGTCAGATTTAAATGAGAAAGATACAAATGTGTGATTTGTTGAGTCAGATCCTGATAAGCAGTGCAGTCGGTTTCATTTGAATATTGAAAAGAAACATTGCCACCAATAAACCCCACAAAAAATAAATAAACAAATAAATAAATAAAATAAAATCACAGACACAAGAAAATAATATTTTAAAGCACAGTAGGTAACAAACATCTTGTTGGTATAAAACTGGTATCAGCGTTCACACAGGGAAATTATTTTGAAACCTGTAAAAGTGGAAATAGAAATTCATAAAATCATTAAAATTCAAGAAAAAGTCATGGAAATGTTCAATTTTTTCAAGTTAAGTTTGGCTCAGAACTATTTCATACTATTTTAACAACTATATATATATATACTTTCATACTATACACTCTAAAAAATGCTGGGTTGTTTCAACCCAACTTTGGGTCAAATATGGACTAACCCAACAGTTGGGTTAAATTTTTACATTCAAATTTTAACCCAAAAGTTGGGTTAGTCCATATTTGACCCAAAGTTGGGTTGAAACAACCCAGCATTTTTTAGAGTGTACTTTTCATACTATTTTAACAAGATATTAATTTACATTTATTCATTTTCATTTCATTTATGTTGTTTTACATTGGAGAAATCTGGATACATTCATTTAACAGTTTAAAACAATTAATTCCACTAATTAATTCTACTAATAATGTATTGCTACCTGACATAGAAACGGAAAACAGAAATATCTATAAAATTATGTTTTACATGAGGCCTACATGAAATCTGTTGGTCTTTTTTAATATATATAAATTGGTTTATTATTTATGCCTTTAGCTAAGTGTCTAGTACTGTTTAACACCAGGTTTGCAGAATCCTTCTGGTCATGTGCGATTTTAAAAGTCATGAAAAAATCATGGAATACAACAAATGCCTATGGGACTATTGTTCATAAGTCATTCTTCTTTTCCTTCTTGTCCTTGAGATAATGCTGCACACCCACGAGACTATTGCTGTTACTAAAAAATCCAGAGTCTGCTTGATATCCTCTCTCACCAATAAATCTCTCATCTCATCTGATCCTACCGGAGAGGCAGCATGTAATTATGAGGAAGCTTCCAGGCAGGTCTGTCCCTTCCCCCTTTTCTGCACAGGGGAGAGATAATTACTGGACCTGCTTTTCAAGGGCAAACAGTGAAGTACCGTCACCGACGACTGAGCTCTTCACGTCTAGAGCGAGACGGCACAAAGATTTTCTACTGGAACTCCCGGTTCCCCCCGTCTGGTCTTCTGTTCTCATTAATCCACACATACACCATTTATCATCATTAGCATCCCACTCAAGAGCCAGGATCATCCTGTTTTAGGCCATTCTCAGCCTCGTGAGCACCGGTTTAGCTCACCGCTTTACTTCCTGAGCGGGAAGTGAGGGTGATTGTCAGCTTTGAATATTTCATTCATTGTACATTTATGCAGTCTAAAGTCTGTATTGCGTAAAAGGTCACAGCTGGGGTGACATAATAAAGAACATTTTAAAAATAAAGTTTAGTTCACCTTGCATTGTTTCAAATCTGTATGACTTTCCTTCTTCTGTGGAACACAACATTTAAAATTTGAAGTAAAAAAAAGAAAAAAAAAGTGAACTGTTTTTGTCCATACAATGAAAGACAACATGATCCAAAGTTTTGGACCCCATTGACTTTCATTGTATAGACAAAAAGAGTTCTTCACATTGTCTTCATAGTTAAAAATACCTTTCAAACTGAATCATTGTCAGTAGCCACGTCAGAAACTCCGCATCAAAGCCTGGATGAAAGATTTCCAATTAAAAGAACATTTGATGGTTCTCAGGTGGGATGGGTTTGATAGGATGTTTCTAAAAATGGACATCTTTTATGCTCGGTTTTACTGCCAAATCCTGGCTCCGCGATCCATCACAATGTAATATATCTGCCCTAATCCAACACAGGCTCTTTGTGTTCTTTGTGTAATCTTCTCCATAGAAAATAAAAAACATTAAAGCACCCAAAGCTTGTATGATTCCATAATTCAGTCTGTCCCACAAACTCTGCTGACAGCTAGAAATGCATCTATTTAGGGAACAAGAGGGAGGGAGAAAAGAGGAAGAGAAGGAGAAGAGAAAAGGATGCCAGTAATTTAAGTAAACTGTAGCACTGAATAAATGGATGGAAAGAGTTCATTCCAATAGAGGGCAAAGTAATTAGAGGAAGGTGATGTATTTTCACTAAACGATCCTTCTAATGTGAAGCAATGGGAGTGGTTTGTTTTTGTGGGGTGAAAAAGGGTGATTTTAATAATGCTTAAAGTATTGAATGATGGCTATGTGGACCTAAGTGTGCTGATATAATACAATTTGAAAACCTGCGTTTTATATAAGACTATATACTCATGCCTTTGATCGATGTCTTATGGAGCAGTTTATACTGTGACTCATACGAAGAAAATCAAGTTTCTTTTCAGGCCTGAAAAACCTGCATGCAAAGCTAGAATTAAGTTAGCTCAGGAAAGACACAAAGCCCTTGGTTTCTCAAAAGCACATTATGAAAAGAAACATGCTGGGCCCCAAATGTCCTCAATGTTTAAGGTGGCTCTAAACATTATTTTTGTCATGCGGCTGAGCTGCTTGGAGCAGCAGGTAAAGCAGGTTAAGCTTTTTAGAGGAAAAGAGTAATGCAAGAGTCTCCCTCAAGAGACAAAGAGACAGCGGCGAGGGCACTGCAAATGAGAGAAGATCATTACTGTGGGAGCACAAAACACCATCATGGCTTTGACGTCTTGGTCTCTTGGTATGTATATATATATATATATATATATATATGAGAATCCAATATAGTGCTTGAATTGAGCCTTGATTCCGTCATTAAGAAAGTTCATTGAAAGAAAATGTCTAGCTTTTCACTGAGAATGAAAAAAGCCATGAATATGACTTAACAGATGATGATGGCCATGTATTAAAGTGATGTGCCAATTGCTAAATCATTACTTTAATGAATTACTCGCTCATTAAAGTCACCATAAAGTCTAATTGAAGTGAATGATGAAGCAACCTTGGACAGTATTTATTATATATGGTGTTATGAGCTTTGAAGTTTCTGAAAAATATAATATCAGTAAAAGAACAATGCAAATGTCTCGGGGAAAGTTAATTAACCTTAGTTAAGATTTCAGATTCAATAACAACCACCACCAAACCACCAATGTTATGATTGGACATACAATTTTTGCCTTGCAGAATACTATCAATACAAATCTCAGATTTACACTGAAGAATTAAAGATTGCACCCTAGAAACCATAAAAAAACACCCAGCAACTGCCAGTTGTTAGCGACAAGTGACTGTCTTTATCTTTATGAATGAATCAACTGACTCATTTATTCAACCGTTTGTTCAGAAACGTTCATTCACTCCACAACGAAAAAGTAATTGTCTTTTTGAACGAGTCATTGAATCATCTACTCAAGCGATTCAACAATTTATTGTATAAACTGGTAGACCTACTGTGAATAAAAATTAATGGAATTCCAGTAACATCTTTCCTTTTTTTATTAATGTCGCTTTCAAACCAACTGTGAGAAAAATCATAATGCCATTGTTTGGACTGACCTTTTATGACCTAAGACCATAACGATTTCAGTAATTTTTTAACACAAACAAAATCTCCATTAATGGCTTGATCGCCCATGGATCAAACATCACTGAACCCCCTCACATCTTATATTCAGAACACTTATCTGCCGTGAAATCATTACAGCTCTTGTTCTTGTAGCATTAGGGCCGATATGGCTTTTGTAATGACTCTCTTTCAATTAAACAAAGCACAAGAGCAGTGGGCTGAAAAAGTGATTGCTCTCACTTAAAAGCGATTTGCTTGGCATACATCATTATTAGTGGTCCATAAAAGTCATACAGATTGAAATCACGGTCACGTCTGAACAAAAATAATATTTCCGATGGCTATAATTTATGAGATCTCAGTGTCATGATGGTTGTGTGGGGTTAATTAGCAACAGGGATGAGCCTTCAACAACAGTCATCTAGGATGTGTAATTAAGTCTCTCATTCAAGTGCAAATGACTATTCAGTCTCCTTTCAATCCTCAATGTCATATTCAATGATTCTGCATCACCAAAATTAAATCATCTTAAATAAATACTTTTAACCTAGATGCTTTTAGACATGAGGCACATATGAAGCTACAAAAAGTGTATGCTATATATATAGACATGTTAACAGGAAATTTTACTCCGCTCTGGACTTTTGATGGAATTTGCAATGTTACATGGAGTCATCACAATATAAGCCATCTTGAAGAAGACATTCTGAATTATTCATAACAGTGCTCTTGACCCTGTTCTTTTCACTGACCTATTACAACATCATGCAGTCATTTATTGCAGCTAAAAATCTCCACACATACATATCAAAACACATTTGTGCAATTACTCCCTCGTCAAGGGCTTTGGGCTGTTTAAAATGCTCTCTGTGCTCCCCCCAAAACACACTGTACTAGAAGAAGGGCAGAATGTATTACAAGAGGCTATTAAATATGTCCTGCTCCTCCTTTCTCTTGCACACCAAGGACAGATCCAAAATCTTTGAGTAGGAACAGGATGATATTCCTGTCCCGACACCGGAGCATGTCCTCCAGGTAGCCTGGACTTGACATGCTCTGCACACTAAGCAACAGAATGCCATCTGGATCAACGCCCACACAGAGCCTTGGCCCTTCATTTCTGCCAATCACGAGGGTCCCCTTCAGACCTGTTCCATCAGTAGGTGGAGGAGATGCGCTACAATTCAGGGGAAAGGATTTTAGTTTTTCCTGAGCGTAGGATGCTGAAAGCACATACTGTGACCCGGAATTTATTTGTTATTTGGTAACATCATTTAATGTAAATTATGTCTTTAATGTAACACAGATATAAATGGGTTCTTATAGAGGTGATTACTATTATTTTATAGAAAAAAAAACATGTTAACTAAAATTAAACATTTGAATATTATCACAGATATGCATTTTCAAATATACATATGAAAAACAAAGTCTATGTTAAAGTCTACCTACCCTGAGAAACAGTAACATCTTTATTATACTTTATTAGTCTTCTATAACTGAAACTTGGCAGCCATAAACATGCCACGAAAGTGGAGTATTGATAAAGATCACCATACGTTGGTTCAATGTTGGTTGAAACTGTCCTTAAGTCTGTGGTCTCCACCAGTTTTAAAATCGGTTAAGATTTGAAAATCATCTAGTGTGTCCCAGGCCTTAAACACAGTGGTCGGTGTATTCCAAATACAGAACAAATGACTCGTATGAATCGGTTCTTTTTAGGGAATCAAATAAGTATAACAAAACCAGCATAGTCCGATTTACAAACAAATGACTCTTATGAATCAGTTCTTTTTAGTGAATCAAATACATATAACGCAACCAGTGTGCTTACAAACAAATGGCTCTTTTGAGCTGGTACTTTTAATGATTTGTTTTCGAACACCGAATTCTCGCAAACAAAAGTTACCGTTTGATACAGTCAGTCAGAAAACATTCGCTGACTCTGTCAGAACCTGGTTACTGAATCAACATGAAGTTATCAATACTTCCGGTGACTCGTTACTTTGAAGCTGTCCACAACCCTCATGCTTTCTCATATTAGTTAACTCTTTCTGTTCAAAACAAGTTTGTTGCTTAATTTGTCATCTTTACATTTGGCCTTTGTGTTTGACAGAATGGGAATTTGGACACAAGTACAGCTCCTGTATGTTTCCTTTAACAAAGGAAACAACTGCGCTTTCATCAAAATACATTGAGACTTTTATTATTAAAGTTTCTTTGAATGTTCGCCGGTTCCCTCCTCCTTCTTCCTGATCTACGAACTTTGTTACACTAACATTTACGGCTACATGAATTTGGGTCATGACTCATACTTAACAAAACACTGTATTAAAGTGACGTGCCATTTATATTGCGAAATGTTAAAGGTTATTAAATTGCTCCGTTATTAAAGTCACTATAAAGCTTAAGTTAAATTATTAAGCATCAGTGGGCAATATTTGTCATTGGTTTCTCATGAGTGTTAAAGTTGTATAGGACCAAAATATGAAAAATCGTGTAGAAGAGTAAAAAGTGACTCAGCAGTTAACCTAAGTTAAGATTCTTGCTTCTTGTTTAAAGGGGTCATAGGATGCTGCATGCACTTTTATAAGTTGTTTGAACTGAGATGTGCATATCAACTTGTGGAAAATGGGCATCCTATGACCCCTTTAATCTAAATCAAATGAACCAAATGTGATAGCCAAATTTGATAACTTCTATACTTTGAAAATTAAAAACACTCAGATTGTACAAGCTGATACCAACAAGGAAAAATTCATGGCATTTGAGTAAGACTTTTTCTCATATGACTATTCAATCAAAAAATGCCAGCCATAATCTCACATTTGGCATCTTCTGAGATTTCAAGACACTGAACTGGGGGAAAAGCCCCATTTCAAATGCCAATGTCTGGCTTCAGGTGAATGGATAGAGAGGAAAAACACAGCAGATGAGGTGAAGAATGGAAGAGTGCAGCTTTGTGGTCCAAATGAACTCTAAAGTATGTCAAGTTTCAGATTGGTTCCTCCATGTCCAATATTTTAGATTAATTTAATCCATCACACTTTGTTAGCTTCATTGTCCTGAAGCTAAAATAAAAATGCAGTGATCATAAATGAAATTATGTTAAGATTCTTGCTTCTTGTTTAGTCTAAATCAAATGAATCAAATGTGATAGCCAAATTTGATAACTTACTTTGACAATTAAAAACATTCGGATTGCACAAGCTGATATCAAGCAGGAAAAATGCATGGAATTTGAGTAAGACTTTTTCTCATACTGTTTACTTGATGCTTTCAGTACGACCTGAAATCATTACAGCTCTTATTCTTGTAGCATTAGGGCTGATATGGCTTTTGTAATGACTCTTTCAATTAAACAAAGCACAAGAGCAGTGGGCTGAAAAAGTGATTGCTCTCACTTAAAAGTGATTTGCTTGGCATACATCATTATTAGTGGTCCATAAAAGTCATACAGACTGAAATCACGGTCACGTATGAACAAAAATAATATTTCTGATGGCTATAATTTATGAGATCTCGGAGTCATGATGGTTGTGTTGGGTTAATTAGCAACAGGGATGAGCCTTCAACAACGATCATCTAGGATGTGTAATTAAGTCTCTCATTTAAGTGCAAACAATTATTCAATCTCTTTTCAATATTAAATCTCATATTCAGTGATTTTGCACCAAAATTAAATTATCTTTAATAAATACTTTTAACCCTGATGCTTTTGAGAGGCATGTGAAGTTACAAAAAGCATGTATGTCATATCCAGGCATATTTATAGGGCATTTTATTCAGCCTGGGATTTTTGGTGGGATATGCAATGTTACATAGAGGCATCACAATAACAGGTCTCATCTTGAAGAGGACATTGTGAATTATTCATAAACGTGCTCTTGACCCTGTACTTTTCACCGACATATTACAAAATTGTGCAGTCATTTATTGCTGCCAGAAATCTCCACACATACATATCAAAACACATTTGTGCAATTACTCCCTCGTCGAGGGCTTCAGGCTGTTTAAAATGCTATCTGTGCTCCCCCAAAACCATGACACACTGTGCTGGAAGGAAGGCAGAATCCATTACAAGAGGCCATTAAATATGTCCAACTTTTTTCCTACACCAAACAGGGTCCAAAATCTTCAAGGAGGAACGGGTTGATATTCCTGTCCCGAGACCTGAGCTTGTACTTGACATGCTCTGTGCAAACAGATGCCATCTGGATTGACGGCCACACAGACCCTCGGACCTATTTCTGCCAATCCCCTCCAGACCTGCTCCATCAGTGGGTGGAGGAGACATGCTATAGGGGACAGAATTGTAGTTTTTGTGAAGACAATATGGAAGAGAGGGATTCTGCTAAAAACATGCTTAAGTACAGCACAACAAGTGACTCAGCAGCCAACGCAGTGAACTGGACGTTGAAATTGTCTCATGACATAGTTGATTACACACAAACTGTTTGTCAGCAATTTTTAGACAAGCTCGGCTACAAAGCTGTCAACTCCCCCGAGGAGCTGAAAAACACTGCTTTCTCTGTGAGGACAAAATCTTCATACCTTTTTTTGTAATAACAGCAATCATGCACACGGATATCTATTCATTTATATAATAAACAGAGTGCTACACTTATCACAAAGATATTCAATATTCTGGTCATTACCTCAACAGTGAATGTGAATATTGTGAAATTATGAAGCTCATATTTTTAAGTTACACATTCTAATATAAAATAGGTTCAAATATTATATGTTTTTATTAAGTAATTACCCAAATGCAATACAAACAAGATATAGCACCATAAAGAACATTAGAACAAGACAAAAACCATACATTTATGAGTAAATATTGCAGAGTAAGCAATAATAAAGATTACATTATTTGCAAGCAGATGTTTGTTTATCCAACTAATGTTGGTTTGGCAAAAGGTTTTGATGTCTATTTTTTATTTATTTTTACCTTTCAGGACATTCAGGAGAAATGACACCCCCTTGTGGTCTGGAAAAATACAGTAGCTAATCATGACTACTTTTTTGCCAATAATATGCAGGCCGACATTTTCAAATGCTTAAGCACAAAGCTCTGTGTGGCAAATCTTGCCGGAGAACAACACAATTATATGCAACACTACCCACAGTGCTTTCAACATATTTTCAACAACTGTCATATTCACTTCAGCATCTGTCCAATAAAATCAAACGCCTCTGTAAGAGAAAACAAAATGAAAATGTAAACATAAATAAAAGACACTTATTATTTGGAATTCTGACAGACCGTCAGCACGGTCTCTTCTCATCGCGGGTTGTTCTAAAGTCAGCTAATCTGCTATATGCGGCTTCTGTTCTCAAATCCAGGGAGCTGTTTGGTGTAATGGAAAGCACCATGGCAGCTCCTGTCTTAATTAGAGTTGGACTTGACGGCCCATGTTTTCCAGCCCTTCCTCTCCCACACAAACTCTTTTCAATTACAGAAAATAAAGTCAGCTGTCTCGTCTGGAGGCGCTGATCCAAATCCGGCAGAGGAACAACCTTGACCAGCCGAGACCCAAATGTTCCTGACTCACGCATGAACCATCAGAGACAACGATCAGACAGTTCTCATATTCATTAAGTCCATGTAGGTGAAGTTTGGGTTATTAAGCTGAGAAAATTTGGCTGTAAGCCTAACAAGCTTTTACTATTCAATAATATGTCATGTTGACTCCATAGAAAGCATAATATTTTGGTATACTTTACTGAACGTGATGGGAAATTTTGAACAAATAAAACATTTAATTGTAGCTCTTCCTGCTAGTTCATTAAACCAGGCCAGAGTATACAAGGTCTTTCAGAGTATGTCATAAATCTGTTATGGCTTAGCTTTAACTGCCTCTTGCACAGTACAATCGCATATTGAAATCATGTTTCATGCTTTGGGTATCCTCATTTCTCTGGACACGGTTGTCATAGAGGATCCATACATTCTGAGCACTAGAAAATAACTGGCGAACAGGTGATGCATTGTAGTGTTCGGTGGACAGAGTGGGGAGGATCATTTGCATTTGAAAGCTTATTACCAGCTCTCAGCAGGGTGGATAAAGAGGACACACACCCATCTTCACCCCAGTACTGCACATTTTATGCCTTGCCGATATGTAGGCTGACGTTTTCAAATGCTTGAGCACACACACTGATTGAAATTGGGGTTGCATTGAGCACACACAGATAAAACTGATTTCACAAAAAGCCAAGCATAATCTCACATTTGGCAGCTTCTGAGATTTCAAGACGCTGAACTGGGGGAAAAGCCCCATTTCAAATGCCAATGTCTGGCTTCAGGTGAATGGATAGAGAGGAAAAGCACAGCAGATGAGGTGAAGAATGGAAGAGTGCAGCTTTGTGGTCCAAATTAACTCCAAAAGTCTCCAAAATCTGCATCTACGCTGATATTGGGAAGCAGTACTTTGGCTTTTTTTTGGGAAGTACCAAAACAACACATGGATAGCCGATAGCAGTCCCATCTTATTTCCATGCAAGAGATATTGTCGCTTCTCAAAGATATTAGTCAGATATTATGTCATTATACCCGTGTCTCCTGTACGCAAACAAATTACTCTTATGCAGCAGTCTTTTTAAATGAGTCAAAAAGATTCACAAAACAGTCTCGCAAACTCACTTGTGACACAAAATATCGGTTGCTACGTCACAACTTTAAGTGTTGTTATAATGAATCAAGATTATATTAATTTGTGAAGCCCATATCAAAACAAACCATGAAATAAATAACACGCCACCTCTGGACATCATACAATAGCTTTGTGTGAATAACAGACTGAGATTAGAATCATTATTTGCCTAAAAATATTCCCTCCTTTGCAGCTCTCAAATCTCATTTGTGTCCACATACACTCAAATATGTTATGTTAAGATGCCAAGACACAGTACATTGCACAAGATTTACCATTAACACAAAATTAAAATTTAAAACTACGGCAGAGGAGCAATTATGTAACAGCATGTAACATCCTAAATTTTGGTCCGTTTCTCAAACAAAGCTATCAGTGGCTTCAGAAGACTTACAATATAGAGCATGGGTCACATGGACTACTGTTACGGCACATTTGTGGTCCTTTTTGTCATTTTTGCAACTTGATAGTTCCCATTCACTTTCAATATATAAACAAGAACACTCGGGACATCCTGTTTTGTTTTCCAATTAATAAAATAAGTCAAATTTGCAACAATATAAGGGTGAGAAAATGCTTTTTTAATTTTGCGGATTTATGGATTTAGATTTATATTACCCGATGAATATAGATTTATATTACCCTATGAATCTATAGCTATGTGAAAGGCTTATTAAAAAAAATGCACTAACAGTTAAAACCAACATATGATCATATGGGAAAAAAAGAAAGAAAAAAAAAAAGAATTATTTGTATGAACTGTGATGTGAGGAAGTTGCACACCCCCATAATGTGGAAAACACAATATTTCTACACATACTGTGCCATTACATAATTATTTTTCAGCCTTTCAGTCAGTCAATCAGTACTGAAATCCACCAGCTGGTCATGTCTGTCCTCGAATATTCTTTTAAAATATATCCTGCTCTCATAGCGACGGATGGCTGAGAAAAATAGCTACAATTTCTAGATGCCACCAGTTCACCTCATCCAAACTAACTCCATGTTCAAAGGCTTTAGCATCGAGCACAGACATGTTAGGAGGGAGGACACGTATAGTGACCCAAATCTGCCTCCCCTCGTGCTGTTTTTTTTCTCCTCAGCCTTTGTCATCTGTGGTTTTGAGGGAAGGGGATGAATATTCGCATAGGGTTTCGTAGGGCGGTCTACGTTTTACTTAATCCGTGTGACCGACTGGCACACCTCTTTTCAGTCTTCTCACGACGAACGAACGAAATATCTGTCCGGCGTTTAGTCACAGAGAGATGTCTGAGGATGCGCATCAATACCTTATTCATCCGTTGTCTCTCCACGGAGCCCGTCTGCGAATGTTTTACCCCGAGCATGAATGGAGCTGCTTGAGGAAATACGACTTTTTCATCGGTTTTTGGGGAATTAAGAACCCCTCGCCATCTGAACACATGAATTAAAGCGATAAAACGTCTATGACGGGCGTTACGGGACGACTACGCAAAGCCATCGCGGCATATGGTGATTTTTTTCTTTTGTTTAATTTTTCGTCATGTTGTCATACAGCTTTATATGAGGCAAGTATATCGAAGTATTTATTTCACGATATTTTCGAGCCTATTGGATGTTTGAAATGTTTCTGCTGGAATAAGGGAGAAGTTGGTCACCGTTTCCTAGTCGACAGTCAGATCGGATCTGCTATTTTTTTTATTTCCAACTGAATCCCGAGTTGTGTTACACTGCGGTAAATCAGAACTCGACGCGCGCGGTCGTCGACGGCTGCCTTTCAAACCTATCATAAAAAGCTTGCATATAGTATTGTGAGAGATTGCAATTAATGCATCACTCTACAGGTGCCTGAACCGGTGCCAGTTTCTGAAAAGAACTGATTTTGTAACCTGTCTGCATTCTAGATGCTGGTTTGCATGAACCTTTGCTGATTTCCCCAAGGGAAAAACACAATACCTCAGGCTTTTGTAAAAGCCTGTAGAAAGCAGTTTAGTTGTAGGAGTTTGGCTGCATTAAAACGTGAAGTAGTTTATCAAAGTGTCATATTGCAATAAACTGATTAAAAGACTGATTAAGGCTTGCATTGTGAAGCATAGTGCAGAATGCAATATTATATATTTTGAAAGCACATTTGTCTTTGCTAGAGGTTTAGAAAGAAACTCTAATTTAAATTAGTTGTTCACACTTTTAAGTTTTTATTTGCTTTGATACTGATGCATTATAAATCACATTTTTAAAAATTAGTTGAAAGTTCATAGATCAGTTTCTTTATTTCAGACCTGGTTAGATGTTTAAAATGTAATGAAATGTTATATATTTTTAAAATCTCTTTATGTCTTACTTTGTTTTTGAACTAACTTTGAGATCTTTTTTCCCCCCAGCTGTGTCTTTGTCTATAGGATCAAATCAGACTGCATCATCTAAATGAAGAAACCCAGCCATGCAATGTTCTTGGAAGGCTGTGATTCTGCTTGCGCTGGTGTCCATAGCGATCCAATACACAGCAATCAGGACGTTCACAGCTAAGCCTTTTCATATGTGCCCTGTTCCTAACCCTTTGAACTGTGGCTTGGGACAGGATGTGGAGTCCTTCGATCGGATGTGTGATGAGTACCCGTATTTTAATTACAATTCCTCCAGGAAGACTCACATCCTCATCTTGGCGACCACCCGTAGCGGCTCCTCTTTCGTTGGACAGTTGTTCAACCAGCACTCAGATGTGTTCTATCTCTTTGAACCACTCTATCATGTCCAAACGACCTTAATCCCTCACCTTTCTCCCAGCAGATATGCTGTTGAGCGCAGAGTGATGCTGGGAGCCAGTCGTGACCTTCTTAGAAGCTTGTACAACTGCGACTTGTATTTCTTAGAGAGTTACATCAAGCCACAGCCGGCAAACCATACCACGGATAAACTGTTTCGACGAGGAGCCAGCAAAGCCCTCTGCTCCATGCCGGTCTGTGATGCTTTCAGCCCCAGTGATGGCAATATAGAAGAGGGGGATTGTGTTCGAAAGTGTGCCTCCCTTAACTTGACCCTCGCTACAGAATCATGTCGGGAAAGACGCCACATGGCCATTAAAACAGTGCGTATTCCAGAGGTCAATGATCTCAAGGCACTGATCGAGGACCCTCGGCTTAATCTGAAAGTTATCCAGCTGGTGAGGGACCCGCGTGGGATATTATCTTCTAGGATTGAAACTTTTCGGGACACATACCGCCTATGGCGGATCTGGAGAGTCACAGGCCGTAAGCCATACAACTTGGATTTGACTCAGCTTACGACAGTGTGCGACGACTTTCTGAACTCGGTGTCCACCGGCTTAAGCAGACCACCATGGCTTCGTGGACGGTACATGCTGGTGAGATACGAGGACCTGGCCAGGAATCCACTCCAAAAAACCAAGGAGGTTTATGAATTCCTTGGTCTTTCTTTGGAAAAAAGTGTGGTGGACTGGATACATAACAACACAAGAGGCAATAACGATGTGTCAGCAAAGCATAAGTACGGCACATTGAGGGACTCAGCGGCCAATGCAGAGAGCTGGAGGTTGAAATTGTCTCATGACATAGTTGATTACACACAAACTGTTTGTCAGCACATTTTAGACGAGCTCGGCTACAAAGCTGTCAACTCCCCAGAGGAGCTGAAAAACATGTCGCTCTCTCTCATTGAAGACAAAACTTTCATAACTTTTTTGTAACAAAGGTAATCATGTGCACGCACAACTATTTTTCTACATTTATATTCTTGCCTTAATGTGATTGACATTTGCACTATGAACTTCTTTTTTACTTCGGAGACTCCCTCGCAGTAACCCTATGATTTTCGGAACAGCACAAGAACCAAAACAGTTAGCTGTAAAGAGAACTCAACTTCACCTTGATTGCATTGAGATAGTAATGTTCATTATTTATATATTAGAGCAGAGCAACACACTATTGACAAAGAAATTCTGTATGCTGGTCATTGCTTTGACAACAGTGAATGTGAATATTTTGTCGGTCAAAGAACCCAGACTATTCTCAAGAGATCTTTAATGTGGGACTGAAATGCTGTCATGTATAATAACAGCCGTGCAATAAAATTGTGAATGTCACAGACTATTTCTCAGGTTGTTTCTCAGTGTAAAGTCTTGTCTGCCATAGAGTTTTTGGGATTTAAGCTTGTGTTTGGTTTGCTTTTAGAATGCATAATGCATTGGTGCTGTATCTGGGTAAAAAAGCTAATCTAAAGTAAACTCATGCACTTCAGTCTGCTTGCTTTGGGTGGTTATGATTTACAAATAAGTTGTAAAATTCAATCAATTATTGTTATTACATTACAATGATATATGTTGTTTTTTTTTGTGCAAAATGCCATGATACTACTTCAGAGAAATCCAATGCAATCCAGTGTATCAAGTTTTCAGAGTGGACAATTTGGTAGTTTAATGTAATTTTGAGATTTTCATACAAAATGCATGAAATTATTAATTCTTTAGTGGCTGTCCTCATCATCATATCACTAATTTTCATTGATTCAGTGCACATAGATTTGTATTTAGTCCATGGAACATTGTTTGGCTCAATGTATGTGAAAGAGACTTTTGCTATTTTTGAAATCTTAATAAATGTAGAGAAGCATAAACAAGATGTAATCACTGGCGAAACCACTTTTTTCATATATAGATGAAAATCAATGTTTTCAATTTAACAGACAATTGTGTTCATGATTCTTGCTTGGTTTGTCACAATGGCCTTAATTTGTTTTAATCCTTCATGGATATTACATAATCTAGATAATCTGGTTTCACATTTAGGTTATTAAACCAGAAACATTTTTTAAATCTCAACTGCTAACCCTTATTCAGTTTTAATGGGGAATATTAATGGTTCAATCTTCAATTTTAGATTGGTGTCAGCAGCATTAGAGAGTATGAAGAGGGTGCGAGGATGAATTATCTTTCATTCCACAAGATTGTCATCAGATATACATTCTCCACAGTCATTTACCATAGACATTGCCGTCTTAATCTCATACAAGGTTCCATTGTATAGACCTTCCTTGTTCCCTTGATTTTTTAGGACATTCAGGAGAAATGGCCCCCCCTTGTGGTGTGAAAAAATAGCGTATGTCTACTTGGATAATTGAGCTGAATTGTCTAGTCAAACTACTTTTGTCCTTTGAAATGGCATTTTTCTGTGTAAGACTGATAAAGACTACGTGATTACAATAAACACAGTACATTGCCAGACAGAACAGGATATAAAAGTACAATGATAACTGTGATAGTATGAGGCGCATTTAAACTTATATAATAACACCATTTCTGTGTTCAAAGAACTAATCTTACGTCTTCAAGTGGAGCTACTTCAGGAACTAATGATTGTGCACTAAAGTCATACCTTGAGATGGTGGACGTGCTAGTTAATCAGCCTTGATGTTTACAAAGCAGCAGAAAAGAATGAACCTAATGAACAGTAGTGTGATTTATCAATTATGCAAGCTTTAAATAATGTCATGGAAACTCTGCATAAGCTTAGCTATGCTGCACAGTTTATTTTGGATAATTATTACTACCTAGCTTATAATATCTAGTAATGCAAGAAATATAGCCATAACAGTCACACTGTTTTTCCAAGGCACTCGATACACATCCACACACTCTCTTGGCAGGTGGCTTATTCTGTGACCTGAGGTTTGAAAGTATCACAGATTTCTATCCACATTTAAGCCATTTGTTTGGCGAACTTTACCTTTTTTTCCCATTAACCCCATCAAAGTGCACAAGTAATTGGATCTTGGAGTCATCTCACATCATCCTTTGCCAAAAAAGCCACCAATAATTTGGCTGCAACAGTGGAGAGATCAGCTAAAAAATATGCTAGAAACCAAAGTTTTAAAACAAGGGCGTTTGTGCTACTTAAAAGCAGATACTCTTTGTGTAAATTACCCACTTAAATTTGTTTTGCACATCAAATAGTCTATTTTATGCTGAGGAAGCTTATTTTCTTAAACATTGAAAACATCTAAACGGTGAGAGTGAATCCTTGAGAAAATGGGATGGATAAAAAATGGCCTCAGAGATGTTCAATGGTACGACTTCCAGCTCTCAACAGAGGTCTCCTGCCCCCAAACGCCAAGAAGCTGATTCTGGCGTTCTGAGATTCTATATACATAAATGGCAGCAGATGCCGAGTTTTGCTTTGTTGAACTTGAAGCGCTCTTCAGAGGACAACAATTTATCATGCTCCTCAGAGCCCATCTCAACACGCTTGAGATCTTCACAGTAGAGATGACATTAATTTAAACTACTTATTGTAATTGAGAAAACCATTTAAACCACTTATTGTGAGTAAGAGACTCCGGGATGCAACTATATTTTGGAACATTGTGCAACGAGTCACACTCATTGCTTTTGCTAGCTGTTGTACTGTAGTATCACCTGAGGGTAATTTGGACCCTTTACAGGATTGCAGTATTTAGTACATTTACAGTTTGGAAATATCTATCAGGAACATTTAAATTATTTTTTACTTAAAGAAAATTATGTCTGTGTTGCATGTTTTGCATTGTGACATGATTTTCATGACAATTAATGACCTGAAGCAAAATAATTTTTTTAAATATAAAAAAAAAAACACCCATTTATTGCAAGAAATACAGCCTATATTGTTTTAATTGTAAGGCAGCTTACATAGTGCTAGTGTTTATAGCATTTAATAAATGCTGAATTAAACTGTATTGCATAACTTTTTTGTTTGTTTCTAGTTCTACTCATTTCCTTTGGCTTTACAATAATGACAAATTAAAAGCCTGTGCAACTTACAAAACAACATGACTTTATAATAGGCTATCACACTTACTATTTTTCATACCCAGTAAATGGGCCTGTATATACATGAAAATTCCTTTTATATTTTGAGGAAAAGGATTCAATGAAAAAGCATGGTGTCCTAACTTTCCAACAACTAAAAATATGTCCACACTGAACACCGCTGAGATAGAGCAATAGACAAAAATGTCCTCTCAATTAGCATTTCTGCGTTGTGGTCATGAAACGCTCGTAATATTTTATCCAGTTTACTTACTATTACACATTTCGGGGTTTTAACGTAATGAATTACAAATTTCCCCAATGCAGCAGTCACTATAATGTTTGTACGTAGGCCTACTCTTGCTATGTTAATTACGACGTCCAACGTAGTAGCCTACATTTGACATGGCATAAATGTTTTAAAAATGTAAATGTAAGTGTTTATAAATAAAATACAAGTTAACAGTATTAGTGAGACAATAACAGAGAGATTCCACTGTTGTAGTCCTTCATAGTAGCCTAATTCAGTTCTGAATTCAAAGTCGAGGCTGATTTATCCGAATAGCCGGCATTTTACTCTTATTCAGCCTTACTTGTAGGTAAATACACACCTATATGTTATCAAGGCATTAATCTCATGTTATTTGTAGTTATCGATATAATATGCAATGAGGAAAATATACAGTTTGAAATAATATGAATAAACACAATTTATTTAAGTGAGATGTTTGGCAGTTGCCACAGATATGCAAGTCAACTGTTTGACATTTTGTTTTCATTGTAAAATTGTTCTGTCTTTCGATAGCGAGCAGTCCGGAGGCACTTCCGGTTCGGAAAGTTCCACTCAAAAAGACCGAAACAAATCATTTCAAATCATAAGACTGATTGTGCTACAAATAGAAATCCTTATCCATCAACTTGAATGAATGAGCTCTACATTCTCCTTCATGATCTATTTAAAACAAGAATCAGTCAGCTGCACTATTTTTCTCCTGATTATTTTCATTTTTCCTTTGTATTCTGCTGTATCAGTATAAAGACAACATATACTGCGCATTTGTGGTCTGCTCTCCCGATTTATGAATAATAGCATGTAAATACAATATTTGTTATCTGTCAAAATGATGGAAATCACTTTCAAATATTATCACAATGTTAATGAAGTGTAATGAACTACAGTGATATACATGTTTAAATTTACTTTTAATGTTCGATAGTTGAAGGTAGCTGAATATAATAACACCTCAATGCACTAATTTTTTAAACATGCTTATTGTGTTCATAGAACAAACCTTTCACTTATTGTTTACAGTTTAGCGGATGTAACGCCCATAATTCTTGCAAAGCATCAGGGGGTGTAGGAAAAAGTGGCTAGGTCTATTTATTTACTTTTATTTATTTATTTTCATTTTAGGCGTGTCTAGAACATCTTTTAAAAAGTAATGTTGTTCAACCATTTTGTGCTTGCTGGGTAGTGGGAAGTCTGACTTGTTTCTGTAAATCAATTCTTTCAATCAAACAGATTGAACTTCGTTTCAATGATTCAGCGGTTCTTTTACAGTTAGGACAGTGGTTTTCAATCCTGGTCCTAAGGAGCCACATCGCACTAGACTTTAGGACACCGCGGTCGTAATTTGACGTCACACTGTGGTGCCTTTAAAAAAAAAAAAAAAAAGAATTCAGTGTATAATACTTTCCAAAATGTAACAAATCTGCAATCTACTCCACTTTACTGCAACGCTGCAATCCTCAGATTTAAAGTTTGTGCTCTTTTAATTCAGATGAGAGGTCACACCATGACGTATCAATCTTCTAATTCTCACTCATCTTCACATGTACAGTAAGGGGCCTAAAAACCAAACTGGATACATGAACCCCAGTGGGCTGTGGGTAAAGACAAAAACACATGATTTTCACCCTTCACAGTAGAGATAGCTTTCATCGCTTTATTGCATTTCACCTGGTTACGACATGGTGTGAGGTTAAAAAGCCACAAAACAACTTGCCCTTTTATGGTGCATTTACTACTTGATACTAAAATCACTAATGTCCTTGGTTAATATCGTGGAACAATGATGTTGTTGAGCCATGCAATTGTTTTCGGAGATAAAACCCCTGATTGGCTCAATAAATTTTTCTGCTGATTCAGTATGCCATGAAATGACCAAGAAGGTTTGTGAGCACCTGGATTTGCCCATACTGGACACCTAACATATAATCTAAGACGCTACAGTAGTGTACTGCCATATCAAATGAATAGCTATTTTTTTCTTTTGAAAAGAAAAATGTAACCCATTAATGATGAAAAGCCCCAATAACCTTATGAATAGAAGTATGCAGTTTAAAAAGTTTACCTAAAAGAGTGATGCAGCATTATGGGTATTTTACCATGTGACCTGGATTATGTGGTCACTTGCTTTTATAAACAGTTTATGTAATCCAGATCTGGTCAGTTAGTGCATTCACTGTTACATAAATGATTAAAGCTAAAAATGAATACTAGATCAATGGTATTAAAATAGCCCCACCTATTCCAGAACAGGATCATTGCAGGACAGTCATTCTCCTCTTTGATCACATTTTTTTTTTTTTTTTTTTTGGGCAAAAAATGGAAAATTC
>NW_015646352.1:2145109-2152200 GCF_001515625.1 Sinocyclocheilus rhinocerous | reverse complement strand
TTAACAGATTAATCGCATATTTTCGTTTGCTGCATGCTTTTAAAAACACAATAAAAAATTTTTTTTTTTTTTTTTTTTTTGAGGCAAAATATGTAAAATACATCAAATAAAGGGAAAAAAAATTACAAAGAACTCATGCATTTCTAAAATACAGAATGCTTTATTTGTAGAATGCAGCATCAATTTAGCAAAAATAGTTCTATTATAGACAAAATCTACTTGGTCTTAAAAGTCCAGTTTATAGTAACAGCATCTTCAAGACATGGGTACCAGCCAGAAAGTGTGTAGATAGCAAAAACAGAAAGAAACATGAAAAAAAAGAAAAGAAATATGTACTCACAATTAACAGCATGTTGTACAGAGAACTAGAGCTTCAAGCATGCATTGCAACAATATAATAATATGCAATATGTTGTTTTTGCATAAATAAACTACAAAAGGAAGTAAACATTTAAGCAGTGGGGGAAAATGACAGAAACATACGAACAAATACTCAAATGTGGACATTTTCGATTGTGCTGGTTCTATGATGTAAACAGCTGTAAAAGGGTAGCAGGAAATACACCTGTGGTTATTTTGCACTGTTCTGAAACACTAAACACTGCACAGTGAGCTTTTAGAACTCCCAAGACATTCAGGCACATGTACAGCCAATAAAACAATCTCAAACGAACTACAAGCGATGCTTCGCAAAGAGAAAATGAAGCGGCTTGCTTAAAAGTAGTTTAGACTGGAAAAAAATGTGTAGTTTCTGTTTCCTTGCATCCTTTTTTAGATGTGAATTATTTATTTTCTTAACTCCAGGCACTGGTTTCCTGGCTACAGATTCAATTTCAACAGCTTAAACATTGTCTTACAAAAGACTCAGCATTAATGTAATCTACGCAAATGTCGTGTGAACTGCCGTTCAGAGATTTCTGCACTTACCATGATTGATGAGAATGTGATGATGATGATGATGATAATACAGCGAACTGAGAAAACATATTGTGGCAGCACTCAAATTGGTATCAAGGAAACAACACTAAAATAAAGAACATTTGAGAATATGTACTGTAGTTTAAAACTATTATTATCAGATGACGAAGGTAATCTAGTGTCACGTGTATTAAATTAATTCATTAAATAATAATAATACTTAATTTCCAAGTTCTCACATTATTCTGTTCAAAGATGGGCTTGAAACAAGACATTAGAGCTAAATTAGAGCTAATTTTGTGCACACAAGGAGTGTTTGAACTGATATTACAGAAAAATGTAATTAAACCAAGTTTTCTTTTTAAGAAAAACTGCTGGTATATTAGCATTTACCATTTCCTATGTAAGAAGTGGACAATTTCATGAAGAATGTCTGATATCAGCATTTGATCCCTCTTTGTCCCAAAGTAAGTCTTTGTCGCACTAATAATACAGATTCAGTCGACACTCAAAATACACAAATACAGACAAACATATAAGCAAACAAAAGGCGTTAGATCCCTATTATCTTATGTACCTCTGCAGTAGCTTACTAATGTTGGTCGAAGTGTATTTATATACCATGTTGCAGTTCTTTACATTAACTTAACAAGGTAGGGTTGTATTTGGTGAATGCAACACAGTAATTTTCCCATGGGCTAAATGAAACTGCCAACTGCTTTCCAACCCTCTTGAAAGTGAGAACAATCCAGGCAGACAACCACAGACACACTGAATCGAACAAAGGGTGGGAGCGAGTCAGTCAGTCTAATCCGACTTGTCTTTTTTCTTTGGTGTAACTTTACCAGCCACTGCAGACCCCACTGCCCCGACACCTCCCGTTACCACGGAGACGCCGCCTTTGACCAATCCCACTCCAGCTGCAGGAACGCTCGTCACAGCCGTCTTGGTCAGCTCAAAGCTCTTGCTGCCTACCCAGGCCACTCCCCCAAGGGTGGCGCCCACCGCTCCTCTGGTGAGGTTGAACAGCCCACCTGTCACTCTCCACACCACGCCTGCTTCATTCTTAGGGTGGTCTTTCTCCAAGTCTGAAAAATATTAGGGTAAACAGAAGTGTAAACGATCATTTAGATATAGATTTTAATAATTACAATAAATATTATAAAAATAATATTTTTTTATAAATATTTTTTTATTAAAAATATATTGATTTCTTTGTAAATAATCTGCATGGTAAAATAATATAAAAACAAACAAAAATAAATATAAATTAAAAATTGTATTGTAAAATAAATAACAAATAATACAAAAATAATATTTAGAATACAAGGAAATAAAAATAATAAGAATGATGATTATAAAATAACAGCAACATCATGTTATATGTTATTATTACTATATACGTTAGTATTATTTATCCTTTTTTATTGAACAAAATTCAAGTACAAACATTTAATGCATACTTTTATTATTATTCATCTTAAAATCTGACATTACATAAAATCCATACTTGCATCACAATATTAAGTTAGACCAGCCAGTGACCAATTTTGTCTTTTTATGACCAATGTGACTGTTTATGACAAAGTGTCTAATAGTTGATATGCAAACACAAATTAATTTTTATTTGTTTGTTTTTTGACACAATAAGTAAATAATTAGACAACAACAATAAAAGTAATATCCACAGTAAATATCCATAGTTATTATTATTTATAAAATGTATTATTATTAACAACAATAACAACAAAAACAACATGGCTTTTCCCCCTAGTTTTTGTCCAATAAGCAACCACCCAGAAACCACTAAGCAAACCTTATTTGGCAATGTAAAAAAACGAATGTATTCAAATCCGGCCTCATGCTGCCATCCTTCCGATGGCCCATAAAACACCTTTTATGAATAGATCCAGAGCAAACATAATTATTATCTCAATGCATCAGTGCAATTTTTCAGTTAAGAGCGTTAACTAAAGCCATGATTTTCAAATCATGTGTTTCAGGACACTCACTGAAAAATAATAGCCTTTATGTAAGTATTGTTTATTTTCCTCTGTGTTGGTTATGTGAGACTTAAAGCTTCAGGGCAGCATTTTGAAATCAGTTCATATCTAGGCCTGACACGGAGTAATACACTGAGCAGATGTGTTCTGACACACACACACACACACACACACACACACACACACAAACACTCTCTGTCCAAATGGCATCATCTTTCCCCTCTGTTGTTCCTTTGGCAGAATACAAGAAAAAAAGACTCTTTTCCTTCCGCCGGACAACTAGCATTTACACACCCCACAATACTCTGCGGACTGTGAACAGAAATGATATCTTTTACATTCATTCAATCAATACTGTCAAGTACGGCGTGGCTGGGTTGCACAATGAGCTCCCCGGTGAATCGATGTGCCACAGAGAAGCTGTGTGAATGACAAGCAGCACGTCTTCAGATGAGTCCCGCGGGACGGCGGAGGGAAAACTTCCCGGCACATTCAAGGTCGCCCCACACGTAATTCATATGTGCGCGGAAGTGGCCGCGCATAAACAACAACTGACACATGTTGAGATAGAACCAGCCTTGATGTGAAACATTTGTGAGATGCGACTAGACAGGAGATGAACGGATTTAACTAATGCCTGCTTTCCTTTTCTAACAGCCTCTCGCAAATGCCGAAATTCATTAATATGTATGAAACATGCCTACAAAGCTCCTGCTTCTACTAACACCATTTCTATACTGCGAGTTTCTCACTTTCAGCGTAGATTAGCGATCGTCTAATGTTTTTTAATGATGTACGATAACTGCTATGCAGAACCAATTTTTAAAATGGATATCTGTTTTTTGGCAAAACAAGGCAGCTGTTGAGGAGGTCAAGATAATAGTGGTAAGAGATGGCAATCATAGACGATGTTGGCGGGTAAGAAAACTTGCTCCTCCTGATTCCACACATGCAATTAAGACCTAACTCTTGCCATCTGGGCCTGGGGAGATGCAATTGTGCTTTCCACGCTACCAAACCTCAAACCATTTTTGTATTAAGCCTGAGTAAGCAAAATAAGAGATGCATGTTTCAAAAAAGGAATGAGATTATTTCTGAATTTACATTTTTATATATTATTTCCAATGAAAGAAGGGTAGACCAATGATGATGGCTTATGTTTCTCTTAGGATAATAAGTAGGCCTACACAGAATCTGCACATTTTCCACATTGTGTGCCAAGCAATATTGATGTGTAAATCATTCGTTCTTGCGTAAATTCTCATACAAAATTGTTTGTAAAGCCATTCTAATGTAAACTCACAACACAATAAGTACATTGTACTTAATTTTTGATGTAAGTACATAGTAGTTAATGCCACTTAATATAAAGTGGGGCCAAACTCACAATTATATGACAAGCAATTTATGTATAATTTTTCGCAAATCCATTGTCATATAAACAGTCAAATTCAAATCACAAGCAGTTTTTGTATAAATTGTTCATGAAACCATTCTAACATAAAATGTGACGTTCATATGCCAAACAATTTGTGAATGAATTGTTTAAATACATTCTAAACTCATATTCATATGAGCAGTTCATGCATATTGTTCACAAATCCATTCTTACATAAACTGACACATTCATATGACAAACCATTTTCATGAAAATTTTACACAAAGCCATTCTAACATAAAAAGGGACATCCATGACAAACAATTTTCCCTTATGTTCGTAAGTGCATTCTAATGTAAACTCATATTCATATGATGAAATGTAAGAATGGATGTTTGTAAAACCATTTTTACGTAAACTGTCATATTCATATAAGTGATTTTCATATAAATTGTTTGTAAATGCATGCTAATGTAAACACATTCATATGACGAGTAATTTTCATGTAATTTGTTTTTAAATCCACTCGAATGTAAACTAATTCAAATGACAAGCAAAACCAAAAACAGTCGTAAATCAATTTTAATTTAAATAGAGATGCACCGATTGCAATTTTCTTGGTCGATTCCAATTTCCGATTTTTTTGAAAGTGTGACCTGCCGATACTGATTTTTGCCAATTTTCTTTCAAAGAAATATAACTGACAGCTTATACAAACAAAAATCTACTTTTTTTCAATGCTAAAAAAATTTTTACATAAAAAAATTATTAAACATTACAATTTCCCCAATCTGGACTAAGTTACAGATGTTCTCTCACTTAAACAACTCTAAAATAAAGTGCTCCGTGACTGGAAAGAGACATAATTAAAGCAGCACTATGTTACTTTTTCTGTGTTCAAAATTAGCAAAATGTATATAGTGCTGCTTTAAGATAATACATTAAAATAATATGGTAAGACACACCAGTTTGCAATATCAAGCAGCAAAACGAGCTGTTTTGTACAGCTAAAAATAGCTGGAAGCGGATGACACCGGAAGCCAGACCCATTAAATTTACAAATGGCCGCACCCACTCTTACAGGAAAAATCAAGTGGATATGAGTGACATGTCTTGGGTATTCTATAGTCTTTGGTGAGACTGACCGGCCGGTCACCGGTCCGGGCCTATCACGCGGAAAATCTTCTGATTCCGGTCCCTGGCCGGTCAAACGGTGCATCTCTAAACGTGAACTGTCACATTGAAATGACAAGCTATTTTAGTGTAATTTTTTGTAACTGAAAATGTGACAAGCAATTTTTCTGCAAATTCAAAAATATTTTTTTACATAAATTGTTGTATGACAGTCAATTGTGGTGTAAATTGTTTGTAAATCAGTGCTTATGCACAATGCTGCACAACTGGTGTAACAATCTGCAACAATTTACGTAAGAACAGTATGTTTCATGAATGAGGCAACTGATTGTGAGATTCACACAGGCATCAGGGACAAGTTTGTAAATGACAGCCGTTGTAATTCAGTTAAATTCAGTACAAGAAGTACAATAAAACTGCAGATAACCAGTAAAAGACACTCTACCATGTCATTAATTAAGTCCCATTAAACTAACAGGATGTAAAAATGGTCTTGACTACATGCCCATGGGTACTAGAATAACAAATGTGAAACAAATGAGTCTATAATTCGGACATTGCATGCAAATAACCGTCATTAATAGCAACGTGTGACAACAATGCAATGTATGCAAAAATTCTGGATTGTCAATCCAACACATACCCCACAAAATAAAATAGAATATGGCAGCCAAATAATAAGTCACCAACAACATGCAAACAATACATGTCACAAACCTCCGTTCTGCATAGTTAAACATTATAAGCTGCTGAATCTCATATTCAACAGCAAATCTGTGTACATCATGCATGATTTCTGATGAGAACAGAGAGGAAAGACCTCATCCTAATCTGTCTTAACCAGATTACTGACCCAAAAATGGGATAATACAGGTAGGATCTGACTGAAGGGGAGGAGAGAGAGCGCAGCGCTGTGTTTGGATGAATAATTTTTTTACTGTTTAATCATATCGCTGCGGTAGATAACAACATTAAATAATATAGATCCGGGTTCATCAGCTTAAATTAATAATTATTGACAGAATCCCTGTCTCACTGTCGATTGCAGCAGACAATACATTTGACTTGTCATATAAACTTAAGTAAAAATAAAAAAATTGGTAAAGCAGAAATGAGACACTCATATGTTTTTTAAAGTACTTATATTAATTCTATAAAAGAATTACAATGATTTACTAATATATATATATATATATATATATATATATATTAGTAAATCATTGTTCGGCTTTTGGTATCGGGGCATTTTAACGAGTACGAGTACAAGAGCGCAGTATCGGGCCCGATACCGTGCATCCCTAGTTTAGTATCATTTGGTTCTTTGGTGTCCTTTTGGAGTTTCTAAGTGTCCTTTTTTGGAAAGACATCTAAATTTATCTTTAAAAAAGCTTGCAGAAAATACAGATTTTTGAGAATCACCCTTCAATCTTTCGGTTTACTTTGCTGAATATAGCAAATTATGATAAAATAAACATTTGAAACAAGATAAATGGTATATGCTTAATTTCACGAAGTGTGCGATTAATCGCGATTAAATCACAGAAAAAGGATGTGATTAATTAGATTAAAAAATTTAATCGATTGACAGCCCTAATATATATAGTGGGTACGGAAAGTATTCAGACCCCCTTAAATTTTTCACTCTTTGTTATATTGCA
>NW_015646352.1:2142366-2143882 GCF_001515625.1 Sinocyclocheilus rhinocerous | reverse complement strand
AATCACAGAAAAAGGATGTGATTAATTAGATAAAAAATTTTAATCGATTGACAGCCCTAATATATAAGTAAATCATTATAATTCTTGTAATTCTGCGACTCTAACTGGACACAAATCTCATGCTAACACATATATTAAACTTGTGACTATGTTTTCAAAACAATATGCATTTTAATGTTTCTTCAGGGCAATGCCCTATAGACTTCTATTGTAAATGCATTACTGCAAACATGATTTTTGCATGTTTTACACATCGAAGGCCTAAATTATTGTCTGTGGTAATTGACAGCATCATGTAACCTGTCACATGGATGGATCTTGAAACATTTATTTATCTTTCCTCATAATGAAATCATATATCCACTACAATTTGCACAGTAAACACCATTGAGATTACACTCAAATACATTAATCCTCCACTATTTGAACAATGTAAAAATTATTCAACACACACAACTACAAAACGCTAAACAGCTTGCTTGCTTTGGAAGAATTACCAATTTATTCTTTTTGACCGGAGCCTTCGGGATCAATCCAAGTCTATAGCAAATAGAAAATGCCAATTTGTCTTCAGATGGAGGAAAGAGAACAGTGCCATTTGAAAGCTTAGACGGAAAGGTTAAGATATTCTGAGGCATGTTACTCTTTCGAGAGCCGGCCCGAGTTCTGTGGAGGGTGAGCATCAGTAGCTAAAAACCCACTCAACAAGCGCGGTACAAAGGTTACCATGTTGGTCTCGACAGTTAAATAAACAAATACTGGATAGAGTATTTCATTTAAAAGCACTAAAGCTTTTAAAGGAGCCATGGAGTTCCACTGTCCCTGACTGACCATAAACCGAATAAAGTAGAGTAGGTTGTAGAACTGAAGAAGGAATCATTGACTCATTTTTCTCAGATTCCTTTCCCAAGTCAATCTAAACATCAATTTGAGCAAGAAGTCTGAAGCAAACTTAGATAAAGTTTTAGGTTCCAAAAAGCCCCACCTGAAGCGAGATAAGTGGTCTCCTTGGTGCGCAGAGCGAGCTGAGGAAATTATGTGGGCACACTTGAACATTCTCATAAGATCTGCTGGTGCCTGAACCCTGGCCTCAACTCTATAATATGTTCCTGTCGAGGGCAGCCACAAGTAAGACCTTTAGATAACACCAATAATGCTGCATTCACAAACCGATAGGCAGAGAATGGAGATAAAGTTTGAGAGAGAACAGAAGAGATGGATGCACTGCGTTTTCCTCCAGGAACCTACTCAGACGGGAACATTTTGTAAAAGAAAGAGGAACAACGATCGCAGACTTATAAGTGCATTCCGCCGTAAAGCAAGAAGAAGAAGAAGACGCGTCATGCGCCGGCTGGTGAGAACGCGCTCAGGACAGTTCGGACATTGCGGTGAGGTAAAAAAACGATATAAATACTGTTCAGTTTCTTGCACAGACCGATCGTTTCGTGTCTTTACACATCAATGTATCGTCACGAGCTGCAGGGTTTAATTTGGTTTTGTTTGTGTATGTTTTTTG
>NW_015646352.1:2114253-2142182 GCF_001515625.1 Sinocyclocheilus rhinocerous | reverse complement strand
TGTTTTGCTCAAACTTTCACCATGGCATTAGAGCTGGTACACCGTTGTGGCTTGTGAAAACACAATGACGGCGCAGTGGGTGGAAACTTACAGATTAATATTATAATGAGATCCCTTTGCAACGTCACTAGGGGAGCGAAATCAGACGCGCTCGTTTTCTCAGACGCTTGCAGAAAATCTATTTTAATCTTTTTCCGTTTCCTTGGTTGGTAGATGCACCGGGGACCTGATTATAGCACTTAAAACCTGGAAAAGTCAGATTTTCATGATATGTCACCTTTAAGAGAGAAAAGACAATAGAACAAGTAGTAGTAAGCAATACAGATAAAAACAAACAAATAAATAAATAAAGTGCGGTTTGTTGTAGCAGGGATTATGCAGCAGGACGCACGTCTCGGTTGGGGAGATGTATGACTATAGTATTGAGCTTACTGTATGTACCAAACTGCCATCACTATAAAAACCAGTGATATAGTCCTGTGATTTAGACCTGCCTGACCTAAGCTGAATTGGATAGCCAAGAATCCATTCCCAACCAATCAAAGCTGAACATGTTCCTGAACGAGAGTGGGGCTGCCAGCCTCCGGCGTAAATCTGTCGCCTCTGTAAATTTATGAGTCTATATCAATACCCACATCATCTCTCTGTAGTGCCGAGAAATAATGGTGAAAATATTGTTCTCCTCACTTGGCATCGAGATTTACAGCAAGAGAGGGAGCGAATGAGAGAGAGAGAAATAAGAAAAAGAGTAGTGAGAGAAGGGAGGGGGTAATCGGACCTTCCCCAGTGATAAAAACCCCCAGCGGGATTCTGTTCTCCGCCGCTCCACTCCTCTCACCAACAAGAACCGTGTCAACTCCGTCCCTGCTGAGGTCTCTATTTTTAATCCCTGTGCCCGAGTTGCCTGGGGCAAAACACAAAGAAGGGTCAAGTTAAAATGAGGTTTCGTGAGAACGGCCTGGAAGGGAATGTACTGAATTACCGTTGGACCTTGCTTGACATGGTGTTAATACAAGAGGCGATGGGGAAAAAAGGGGGGCAAACATGGAAAAATTTAAAAATAGATTGTACGAACATTGACGTGCCAGTATGTTAGGCATTTTGACACAAATACGCATTTAAAATGACTTAAAAAGCCTGGAGGAGTGTTCGCAAAACTCAACGATAGCTGGCTTTGAAGAGCCCACTGCTGCTATGTTTAGAAGCTCCATTCGATGACGAGCTTTGGCAATTATGGGACTGACAAAAAGTGGGCTGAAATGGAGTCTGAATGTGGCCTTTTTCCCTGCTGGCTTGATACAGCTGCATTAAATAAATAAATAACTACCGGTGAACCACTTATCGGAAAGGTCAATGTTTCCACTGGGTGCGCAAGCTTGCTCGCATCTGACCTATCGGGACAGACACGTATGACACTTGAACCTTTGTGCTTACTCATCCCAGTCCTCCCAATGTAGGTTTGTTGACTTCAATAAGCAGAAAAAGACTTTTCCTGCCAATCCCGCTGTGCCAGGATCTGATAATGTGTGCAAATTAGTCACTCATGTCGTTCGCCTTAGATATTTATATTGATGACAGGGACTATTGTGTGATTTCAAATGCCAGTGTAGTTGCTTCACAAGCCTGTAATGGAAGCCCATGGATGCCGCCTTGAAAATCCTAATAAAGCCTTTAAAAGATGCACAAACATGCCCTTTTTGGAGAAACAAAAGCTGTGTTTTTATGAAAACATGGTTTAGACACATCCTACAATATTCACCGGCTCGTTATTAGCTGTTATCTTACGTGTCTATTGTGTGATTTCTGTGCTTTGAAAGATACAATCACAATTGTGTGATTTCAAATACTAGCATAATCTCTTCACAAGCTTACTCAAAATCGAATCAAAGCTATTAAAAATTCACAAACATGCCCTTTTTGGGAAAAACAAAAGCTGTTTTTCATGAAAACATGACACATCCTATGAAGTTCACTTGCTTACCAATGGCCTATAGCGTACTATTTTCATTATTTATTAGCCTAGCTCATACTATCATCATTAGCCTGACATTTATAACCTATTAGCATTTAACTCCGTATTCATTATTTTATTAACCTAGCTCATGTTATGTTCTTTAACCTATTGCTCACAATATCTTTAATAGCTTATTAACCTTGCTCATGATATCTTCATTAGCTTATTAACATTTAGTTGCGCTATATTCAATCTTTATTAATATATTAGCCTCGTATGATATCTTCATTAGCCTGTTAGCACGTAGTCGTTAGTTGTTAGCATGCTACCTTCCTTAACCTACATCTTACGTCATTTATGTAGCTTACATCATATTCATTAGCATATTAGCCTAGCTCATGCCATGTTCTATAACCTACAGTATAGCTCACAGTTTCTTCAATAGATTATTAGCTCTGCCTGTGATATTAGAGGGTGCTGTTGTGGGCTCCATGCTATTAACCTCATTAGCATATAATCCACAACATCTTCATTTGAATATTAACCTATAGCTCATGACACCTCTATAAACCTATTAGCCTACAGCTCACACTATTCAATAATTTATTAGCACAGGACTAAAACAATCTTCACTAGATATAATACTGTTTTGTAGAATATGAGCAGTTCTGTGCGACGTCTAACTCAATGCAGTAGATTCTGTAAAAAACACTTTATCTCTGTGAATGCAAGTCATCACCTCAGCTAGGAGAGACTGTTTAGTAAACACGTTCCATCAAAGTCAATCACGACTATGACTTTTGGGACTTCTTAATGGTGTGAGTTCTCCAAGCATTTCTAAGGGAGTACGGAGGAATGCGATTTTACAGCCACCATGAAAACATGAAAAATCAAATCTTTCTGAGAAATGTAACAGACTAAATTGCTTCAGTAGAAATACATTAATGGGACAAGCGAAAATGTATTAGCTAATACACACACCAAAAAGGACAAGTGGAATGCAAGGTCTAGCACACCGACTTCAAGGATGAGCTGCTACTGTTTCTGCTAATTCACAAATTCAGAGAAGCTAAAGCAAGCAAATGTTATTCTTTGCCAAACAGACTGTGTAAGTCATTTAGCTCTCAGTTATCCTCCATTCAAAACATTTAAATGTACCACTATCAGTCACAAGAAGACGTTTGAGTACAAATCCTTAATGTCAAACAAGAGTACTGGACTACTATTAGAAAGCAAGTAAGAGAAGAAAGGAAGATTAATGCAGATAGCATTACATAATAAATAATTATTAAAAATAAATTAAACAAATGTTAAAATATATAATAGACTAGCAAAAAACATTATACTTATAAAATAATAACTTTAGATTAATTTAATTACAAAATCAGTCACAAGATGTCTTAAAAAATGTTTAGTGTCAAACCTAGCATATTGTGTAATGCTATTTAAATGCAAGTAACAGAAGAAGGAGGGATTTTCAATTATTCTTGACTTCGATTTTGTTCTGTTCCTCAAACAAAACTACTGTATGCCTTTAAAAAACATGGAATATAGTCGTACAGACTATTTTTTGGGGCATTTTTCTGGTGTTTTTTGTCCGTTTTGAAACGTGGCAGTGTAATTCTCCATCCACTGTCATTGTAAAGAGCAGCTCTGACATTCTGCCAAATATCTCCTTTCGTGTTCCATTGAAAGAAAAAATGAGGAGCTTGGAACTAGAGGTCTACACGGGTCCAAAAATTCGTACCCGAACCCGAAGAGACCCGTAAATGTGCTACACTGAACCGACCCGGACCCGTATATTATTTTGAAAGTTGGACCCGGGCCCGTGCAGAACTGAGAAATGTCAAAAATGTACTACCCGGAACCGACGCGGACCGTCAATTATCATAGGAGACTTAATTTGCTGTTGGTGAGAAATAAACTATATAGAAACTGCTGGAACAGATATAAATGATCCTTCCAACTGTGCTTCTTCCATCTTGTCCATCAGACCACCATGCTGCAAGCTATTGAGCGATACATGAAACAGGCCATTGTGGACAAAGTGCCCAGCGTCTCCAGCTCTGCTCTGGTCTCCTCACTGGTAAGATCACAAGCTAGTATTATTTTAGTGACATATACTATTATAGTATTTATCGATATTTTAAATGTACTGTATATAGTTTGAATTTACATTAGAATTTTAGTTTCTTTTTTATGTTTATTAGTTTTTTTATATTCGTTTTAGCTTTTATTTTAGTACTTTAAAAAACATTTTTAAGTTTGTCTAATTTATTTTATTTCAGTGTTTTTCATTTAAGGGAAAATATTTTTTTACGGTTTTAGTTTTTAGAAACAATAACAACATTGCTAATGACAGTTCAAAGGGTGAAGGGTGTAATTTTCATGGCGCTAGCAGCACAAAACAGTATAATATTATCCAAAACACTTTCTGTCCCATCCCCATCTGTCATTGTTAATATAAACTAATCTGTTTACCGCTTAACTGTTTATTACACTTATTCCCATGATGGATAATTCTGGATAATGAAGCTCTGTTTGTGTATCTGTTCTTCAGCACATGGTGAAGATGAGCTTTGATGTGGTCAAACGCTGGGTCAATGAAGCTCAGGAGGCGGCTTCGAGTGATAACATCATGGTGCAGGTTAGTTGTTTACATCCATTATCTGATGAGTTGATGGTCTTTCTTTCTCTAATGAAATGGGATCTTTCTCCACAGTACCATGCGCTGGGTCTTCTGTATCATCTGAGGAAGAATGACCGTCTGGCTGTGACCAAGATGCTCAACAAATTCACCAAATCTGGCCTGAAGTCTCCATTTGCTTACTGCATGATGATTCGCATTGCCAGTAAACTGCTGGAGGAGACAGAGGGAGGGTATGTGTATTGGACATCAGTTTTTTTCAGGCTCATTTAGGCAATATTAACGTTATGCAGTTGCTTATAATGTAGACTTACCTAGTCTGTCTACATGTGGTTTATCAGACACGATAGCCCGCTGTTTGACTTCATTGAGAGCTGCTTGAGGAATAAACATGTTTATGAAGTTTATGAAGCGGCCTCTGCCATCGTCCACATGCCCAAATGTACCGCCCGTGAGCTGGCTCCTGGTTAGTCTGGTTAGTCTTTCTTCTTTGCTTTCTAACCAGCACACACAACAGAGTACACTAGAATAATTTGGTCTTTCTTTCTTTCCCTTTCCATAGTTCTCCAGCTGTTTTGCAGCTCTCCCAAAGCAGCTCTGCGATATGCAGCTGTACGGACCCTTAATAAGGTTGGTTTGAATAGGATTTAGTTTGTAACTAGTTGCAGTATCCTGAACCGACCCGGACCCGTCTATTATTTTGAAAGTTGGACCCGGGCCCGTGCAGAACTGAGAAATGTCAAAAATGTACTATCCGGAACTGACGCGGACCGTCAATTATTTGAAAGATGGACCTGAACCTGGCCGGGAAGACACAGACCCGACTGGACCCGATCGGCACATATTCCACAGCAAATTGCTATTAACAAGTCGATAAACAAGTTGCGAAAATTAAACTTTTTGTCTTACCTAATGTCTTCATTCATAATATTATTTAAAAAATAATCAATAATAACTCACATCACTCATGAAAGTATCCATTATCACCGTGCGTGTGCATTAACTCCTCCCACCCTGCTTCTGATGACGTCGCTCGTGTTTTTTTAAAGCAGAAAAAGTCTCAGAGCGTGCCGAAAGAAGCCACGTACATTGGACCTTACCATCCGTAGATGAAACAGCAAGTGTAACTGGAATTTGCGGTACAGACTCTGAAATATATATCAAAGAGTGAAACTTTTAAAATTGGAGATCTCTCATATCACACACATCAAAAGGTTTAGGCTACATAATGTTTGGACCTGCATCACTGTGACCATTCAATGCAGAGCGCTTCATTTAAGACGTCCCACCCCAAGCATGTCTCTTGAATTATAAATCAAGCAGATGGTGTGCAGAATCGTCAAGGTTAGACCGTAAACAATTCAGTGCAGGCAAACCCCCAGTTCACCCCCACTGCATTTTTTTTGTTTACTGTTGGTTTTGCCGAGCAGGGATTTGCATTGATAGCAGTGTGCAACAACACACCAATGAGAGATTCTGCTGACCGGGGGCGAGACGTGCACAAAATAACTTTATTATTCTTTCATATTTGATGGGACAGATGTTCCTCAGCGTTTTTTTCCCCCTCTGGCTTATGCTATGAGTCTCAATATCAAAAGCAGCTTAGACTGAAGCACCAACATGATTGCATGGAAATATAGGAATTGCTTTGACACTGATCCAAGACGTCCTTGGCCGAATGTACATTTTTGCCTATATATAAACAATTATAAAATAATAAATGTAAATAACACAATATGTATTAATTATATATTAATTACATTATATTAATATGATATATATATATATAATATATAATTATACAAGAAGCCACGTACATTGGACCTTACTATCCGTAGATGAAACTATATTATATATATAATATATAATTATACAAGTAATTATTGCATGTTACAAAAATTTAAATATTAATATTACAAATAATATAAAAAGGAATACATTTTCATAGCAAGAAAAGAAAAATAATTGTTGAAAATAATAAAATTATAAACAATTATAAAGTACAAATGATTAATCACATCCAAAATAAAAAGTTGTTGTTTACATATGTCTGTGTACTGTGTATATTTATTATTTATATATAAATACACACATGCATGTTTATATTTAAGAAAAATATGTTTTGTTTATATATAAAACATTAGTATTTATATATATACATTTATACAGTTTGTGTATTTGTATATACATCATAAATATACACAGTACACACACATATATTATGTAAACAAAAACTTTTATTTTGGATGCGATTAATCGCAATTAATCATTTGACAGCACTAAAAATTATGTACATTTAATATGTTAAAAATAAATTAATATTAAACCTAAAATAAATTAATTTTCATGGCAAGAATAGAATTTTTGGACCGAATCATAAACAATTATACAACACATTTAAGCACATGTATAAAATAATGTAAATTTAATGTTAAATTAGATTAACATTAAAACTAAAACTAAATAAAATTTTCATGGCAAGAATAGAATTGTTGGACCAAATTATAAACAATACAATACATATAAATGCATGTATAAAATAATGTTAATGTAATATGTAAAAAAAAAAAAAAAGAATATTAAAACTAAAATAAATAAAAATGTTCATGGCAAGAATAGAATTATTGGACCTGGTGGACGATTACATTGGGCAAAAAAAAAAAGAATAAGTACCAGAATATCATAGAGATTTGTGGGTGGGTTCTTATGACTTGGGCAAGTAACTAACCAACTAGCAATTGACACTGAAACACCGGTTTTCATGTCAAGAAATGGAGGTTGAGTTGACCCATGAGCTTTGTGGTGTCCTGATTTACTCTTCCACAGTAAGCAACACAGGGCTGAGGACAGGTGTCAGGGAGAGAGACAGAGACAGCGAGACCGAGAACGAGTAAAAACCAGAAAGACTGAGAGGTAGTTAGTGAGGAAAAGAACAGAGAAAGCGAGAAAGAGAAAAAGAGAGAGGGAAAGAGAGATAGAGGAAGAGGAAGCTGTAATGAAGTGTCATAATTTACCAGTCATACTACAGATGGCAAGTCGGCTCCTTGCTGCTTTTCATTGTTCTATGCCAAAGAGCTGGTGGAGAGCAACTGTCAGTCCTTTGAAAACAGTCGTAGAGAGAGATGCATTCACTCAACCTGTTATTTCACCCACCATTATGTTCCCTTTCTAAAAAAAATTATTTCCGCTCGTCATGGCAGAAGAAATAATTGGATGTGAAAAGCATGGTCACATTTGGGTCAGAGACAGCCTTTGCCTTTCTTAAATTAAATCCAAACTGTTTGAATGTGATAAATTTCTGCCTGTCCCTTTTTCATCCCTTCTCTGTTGCTGGATATTCACATTTTTCTGAATATTGTTCATATTATCATTTTCATAAATGGTCCGTTCCTTTCACCCACAATTTCCTGAAAGGACACTTTCATGACATGAATCCTCACACCCTAAAGACATTAAGGACAACAAAATATATGTTTAACTGTTCTATTGGGAGCCATTGCTTTAAAAATATATATCTGCAGTCAGTATAACCCAGGGGTAGGCAAGTTCGGTCCTAGAGAGCCGCAGTCCTGCAGAGTTCAGCTCCAACCCTGAAAACAAAACTCACCTGCCTATAGCCTTAGTAATCCTGAAGACATTGATTAGCTTGTTCAGGTGTGTTTGATTAGGGTTGGAGCTGAACTCTGCAGGACTGCGGCTCTCTAGGACCGAACTTGCCTACCCCTGGTATAACCTATATATTTGCCTATATAATTTGGAATCTGAACATAATAAGCTCATCCTAATCAGGTAAATGCAGCTCCTAAGCTCATCAAGGCTGCATTTATTTGATCAAAAATACAGTAAAAACAGTAATATTGTAATATTTTTTACAATTTAAAAGAACTATATTCTATTTTAATATATAATCCACCATTATGTTCCCTTTCTAAAAAAAATTATTTCCGCTCGTCATGGCAGAAGAAATAATTGGATGTGAAAAGCATGGTCACATTTGGGTCAGAGACAGCCTTTGCCTTTCTTAAATTAAATCCAAACTGTTTGAATGTGATAAATTTCTGCCTGTCCCTTTTTCATCCCTTCTCTGTTGCTGGATATTCACATTTTTCTGAATATTGTTCATATTATCATTTTCATAAATGGTCCGTTCCTTTCACCCACAATTTCCTGAAAGGACACTTTCATGACATGAATCCTCACACCCTAAAGACATTAAGGACAACAAAATATATGTTTAACTGTTCTATTGGGAGCCATTGCTTTAAAAATATATATCTGCAGTCAGTATAACCCAGGGGTAGGCAAGTTCGGTCCTAGAGAGCCGCAGTCCTGCAGAGTTCAGCTCCAACCCTGAAAACAAAACTCACCTGCCTATAGCCTTAGTAATCCTGAAGACATTGATTAGCTTGTTCAGGTGTGTTTGATTAGGGTTGGAGCTGAACTCTGCAGGACTGCGGCTCTCTAGGACCGAACTTGCCTACCCCTGGTATAACCTATATATTTGCCTATATAATTTGGAATCTGAACTAAGTAAGCTCATCCTAATCAGGTAAATGCAGCTCCTAAGCTCATCAAGGCTGCATTTATTTGATCAAAAATACAGTAAAAACAGTAATATTGTAATATTTTTTACAATTTAAAAGAACTATATTCTATTTTAATATATAATTTATTACTGTGATGGCAAATTGTCACATGATCCTTCAGAAAACATTCTAATATGCTCATTTGCTGCTCAATTATCATCAATTATTATTGGTGTTTAATTATTAACCATGTATTATCTATGTTGAAAAATGTTTTTTTTTCTGCCTAATATTTTTGTGGATTGTATTGTTTTTCAGGATTTTTTGATTAATAAGTTCAAAAGAGAAGCATTTGTTTGAAATCGACAACTTTTGTATCATTATAAATGTCTTTACTGTCGTTTTTGATTTTATGAAATTTTATGAAATATTAATATAACTTAACTTCTAAATGGTAGTGTATCATGGTATGCACAAAAATATTAAGCAGCAAAAACTGATTTTAACATTGATAATAATGAGAAATGTTTCTTGAGCAGCAAATCAGCATATTAGGATGATTTCAGAAGGATCATGTGACACTGAACACTGGAGTAATGCCATCACAGGAATAAATTACTGTTTAAATTACGTTTAAATAATTTTAAAAAATTATATTACATAATATTGCTATTTTATTATTACTCAGATTTTTCATAAAACAAGTGCAGCCTTATAAGATAATTTTTTTATCTGACCTCAAACTTTTGAATGGTAGTATATAAAAGTATATAATAGGAAATTACTTTTCCAGACTTGACGGTTCTACAATTTATCACTGATTTGTTTTATGGCTTACCTGATATAAATGGGCTGGTTGAACTGTGGAAATACGTTTACATACTAGACTCAACTCTGATTTGAAAAGACAAAATAAAATCCTGTTTTCAATATTTTCTATGTCCCCTTTAAAGTCAGCCTTTGGAGAAAGAGACAGAAAAAATCTCAGATTGCACTGTAAAAAAAATGAAAAGGTTCTCCCTGGAGCAGTCATAAGTCCTTCAAGACTATAGAGCAAAAAGTTCTAAGAAAAGCTCCAGGTTGGGCTGTGTTTTTACAGATAATGAAATGGCCTGTAAAGCTAGATGATGCGCATCAGTCCTGATGGCTTCTGAGTTTCCGTTTTGAGCGTATGAGACGGCCCAGCATGAGTGTGCATATAATGGCCAGAAAACTTCACATTTCCTTTGGTTTGTTCAAGTGATAAATGTCTCCCTGTGATCAGACAAGCATAGAGAGCAGTCGTTCGCAGATGGTGCCCATAGCTACTGTCCAAAGTAAATTGACAATATCTATTTGTGTGTACCTAGGTGCCTAGTTGGTATGCATTTCTGGTTTGTTACACTGGACAGGTTCCATTCATCTCTGGCCATTAAAGCTCAGAGGCTCGAGGGGCAGGAGCTTAGAGAGCAACTGTAGCCCAAAAAATAGCAAAATTAAACAACAAAGAAGGCCACATATACTTAAATGTGTTGTGTGTTTTTTTTCAATAGTAAAATACTTTGTTCTATACAAGCTTAAAGGCTTAAGCTTAAAAATGACAGTTCTGTCATAATTTTTTCAGCCTCATGTCGTTCTAAACCTGTATGACTTTCTTCAGTGGAAACGGACTAAATGATGACAGAATTTTCTTTTTTGGGTGAACTATCCCTTTAATATGCAAAAACAACTAAGCAAGCAATTAATAGGCAGTGGTATTATGGTTATAATGGTTCAAACTAAAACAAGACATTTTCATTAACCAAAATAAAAACGTAAATGGAAGAAAAAAACCTAAAATACATTTTCATGGCCCCAAAACTAACTAAAACAAAATAAAAATAGCCACAAATTATATATATAATTTTTTTTTTTTTATGGTTTTAGTTTTAACTATAATAACCCTTCCCTGTTCATAGGTTGATTTCCCTGAAAAGTGTTAGACTCTGGTGTTATCAAAACTTTGCCCAACTTGGTAACACTGGCTCAACCAATGGCGTGAGTATCGGGGCGGAGCCATACGTTGGCCAACCAGGAAGGAAACCTGTTTGAAAAGTCATTACTTTTGCAATTTGGTGACGCTAGTGGTGCAGAAACGACCCACTCCAGCTTTAAGTCTATGATGGATAGCAGAATAAAAATAACCGTCCAATAGAATCTGTTTCAACATTAACTAGACAAATTATAAAATCTACACCAAATTACCTAGAATTTAATTTACCTTCACAGGGAGGCTGCAATTTCTTTTGCGCCACAACATCTGATAATTCTTAAGTAATCCATCTACGCCAGCCTATTTTTAATTAAACGCATTACTTACGATGAAATACAAGTCGCAAGACCGAACCTGAAACTACTGGCTTCTTTCCGCACTCGAACCGATCCATCATCCTGTTCGGGGCTCTTTGATCAGCGCATATGTTGATCTGTGTTTTTGGCTATGGGGACCTAATGAAAATGGCGAGGCAGAACCACAGGTGGACGATGCACCGGGAGCCTCGTGCTGCTGATAGTCCATCCATCATCCTTTTACACAACATCAGATTGAGCCCCTCATGCGCACTGGACCTGTCAGGATGATGGAACAGGCGCACAGCTCCAAGCAAACAGGACAGAAGTGCACAAATTCAATAAAACATAATTTTTTAGCTATTATTAACTTGATTCTTTTCTTTATGACATAAAAGCGAGATTGATTTAATTTCAGCTGCTCTCGTAGGCAAATACACACCTTGAATTGTAATTGCACAGGGCGGTTTGAAAGATTGCTGGGTTTGTGCTTGGGTGAGGTTAGATGAGAAGCTCAGCATCAGGCTACGTGTGGCTTCACACAGCAGCAAAATACAGGTGGTCGGTCCTGTTTGGAGTGCTAAATACAGGTATGTTCATTCGTAGACAGTTTGGTTATGAAAGAGAGTAACAACTGCATTCTGTGCCCAAGGTGAATCTTTTTCAAATCTTAAATTTGAAAATCAAAACTGAATTTTGAGAGCAAGCTGTGCTGTATGAACAAAACTTCAGTCAACTAGTTGTCAGATACATCTTTGACATATAAGCACAGACTTTGCATATTATTCTTTGCTGTTAAACACAAATATAAGTAACTTGTACACGCCAACCTGGTGACTAGCAAAAATGCTATTTAAACTCAAATAGACTTTCCTTTGTGCTTTTGTTTGCCAAAGACATCAAAATGTACTTGAACAAATGCACTTCTAAATGAATAAATGTACTTTCCTACTGAATCTAATTTTTGCTGTAAAAATCTACGGAGTTTGCTATCTGAATCAATTGTGAATAGATACAAATATGTATCATATATCATAAAATAATGGCAATAAAAGTTGTTTTATGGAGTTGTCTTCATGGGCTGCATGCACTAACCATGTGAGCGTTACAGTCTAATTCAAAAACAAAACGATTCTTTTTAGACAATTAAAACAGGGTTATTATAGTTATTATAACTAAATGGCTAAAATGAATAAAACTAAAGCTACAAAAACATTTGAAATAAAATAAACTTTAACTGAATTAAAATAAAATAAAACTTTTTATTTCAGCTAATTGTCAAGGAAACATTTCTCATTTTCATTTAATTATAACTTGAATGAGCTAAAATAACTAAAATTAAAACTGAAATAAAAATGTATGAAAAATATATAGACATATTTATAAAAAAATAATAATAAAAATGACAAAAACAACAAAATTACTAAAAAAAGATATAAAGAAAATGGAAAAAAATAAAACCTAATTAAAAATTTTAATAAAAACTATATTAGTATCTCAATGCTACTAAAATGACACTAATATATATAAGAGTATCATACTATTCTTTTTTACTTATATTTTAAATGTTAATATTTGACCAAAACATTTATATGGTCAACCTAAACGAGGTAATGAAAAATGTCAGAAAAAGGGGGTATCGTGCAGTCGTAGTGTGAGACAAAATAAAACAAAACACAGAACTGAACCAAACCAAGTTTTTGGCCTACTAACTGTGAGGATGAAATACAAATTAAAGTGCTTTGAGACATTTCCTACAGTTACTGGTTGCCATAGCTACAGGTATTACAAGACAATTTAAGACTCACACCTGCTAATAAATACAGCTGTCAATCCCCAACAACGACTGTGTGAATGTATCCAATCATATGCTAAAAACACAGGCTATGAAAGTCAAGGCAGTACTGTAATTACTGTCAAAAATGTCAGTTAACTGATATTTTACGCATTTGGACCAACAGAACCAATGACATACATAAAAACACTTAGACAGGGTATTGATGTCTAAATGAACACCTCAATGAGTATAGTGCTTCAGATAAACAGTAGAACCAGAAGCTCAAATTAGCTGACAGACTGAATCTATGGTGTTGTATTTCTCAGGTTTACGTCAGTTCCAGCCTGTTCGCTCGGAAAATAAGTGCAATCACACCGACAGGTCTTGACAATCTAACCTTGATTGAATTTCGCCATCCCTCTCTCGCACTAAAACACTAAAAGGACATAATTGTTAAACAACTATGTTCACCACCCATAATTTGTTAAAAATTACCGCCCTGCCTTTCGCTCTGTCCTCACATTTGACATTTACAGATGAGGCAACAGTACAAGCTTGAGAAGAAAATCAGGTGCAAATGTTGCATCAACAGACGAAATGGTCTGTAAACCGCGAACGCCTCTGGGAGAAAAGATCCATTTTGGCTGTATTTTTCCACATGAATATTAGCATGTGGACTAGCCTGTATGGTTCCGCTCCAAATCCTCTGTGACTATGTCTGACCTCAGTCGACCATACGCCCTAAAGGGACTCATTCTGTCTACAACATCAGGGACATTTCAGGAAATAAAACTTACTGGCTTGATAAAACATATACATGGTTTCTATAATGATGAGGGTGTAAGAAATGGGTTTTGATGCGTCCCACTCCCATTGAATTTTTCACAAAGTACTTTTGGGGCGAACCACGTTATCAACATGAGTATCATTGCAAGTACTAGCGGCTGTTTACCACTGTAACTAGGTAGCATCTCAAGACAAGAAGATTCTAGCTTCACTGTTTTATTCATGTTTTATTCACACTGGACTAGCCACCAAAACTTTACAAACAGACACAGCAGCACCTGCAAGAGATGCAGAGAATGTGAGCTGTTCTCCCAAGCCAATTTATTCACAGTTATGGAAAATTATCACATTATAATAAGTGTGACCAAGAGCATGCAAAGATGCACATTATATGTAATCAGTATTAGTTCACTTTCGCAATTTAATATGGATTGTGTTTATACCACAAAACTTACTGATGTCATAAATGATTCAATCTACTCATGAGTTCAGTCCACCTATGCTAAGCTAATACACTGAGCAGTTAGCTTGCAAAACATAAGCTTAAAAAAAACAAACATTGGGGCTGGGGAAAATTCCAGTTCAACACCAATGACTCCTTTAAACAAGTTCTTTTAGTGAATAAAAACATCCAATAAGCATTATAGTCTCATTTATAAAAAATGACTCTTAAGAGCAGGTTCTTTTAATGAATGATTCAAGAAGACTTAGAAATTGCTGTTTGAATCAGTCAGATCAGTCAACACAGCTATCCTTTAAGGGCTGCAATAAATTATCAATAAAACTGTTAATGAAAACAATCAACAATGAATTTAATTATTGATTATCAGCATCTGTGCATTCACAGAAAACATCTTAAAAATCCTTACAGACACGTAACTTTACAAACTATTTATTACTATTATAACTACTACTATTCAATTAATAAAAGAAGGACATAATTGATATATCAATCAATTATCAAAATAATCATTAGTGATGGAATAATTTAAATACATTCATGGACACACACACACACTTAACATGTAAAATATTATAAATGTATCATAATGTAAATATTCCATTGTTAGTTGAAACCGTTTAGTGTTTTAGTGATACAATACTTTAATAAATTATATGTAACTAACGATTATTTCAGTAAATTTACTCATTAAAGTTCTTTCAGCCAAAGGAATCACTTTGGGATTTTAAGGAGGCTCAATTTAGTGAGTGGACTGAATTTTTCATGACACCATTCACATGAGCCAAGCGGACTTGGGTGCGGTTCACTTTCACACCAACCGAACTCTGTCGACAAACAGATTCCAGTCCGCACCCTGAGAGAAAGCGGCATTCTGGGCTTTGAAACCCAAAGCAGATCTAGCAGAGGTCGCTGAGATACTGAACTAGGATCATTCTGCTTGTACTTCAATCCCTTCTGCTATTTGCTAAGTGATATTAAGCCTGATCCAAACAATTCCCCTCCTTGTGAACAGGCCCAATGCACTTTGTGTACTCAAGCTCAAGACTCATTTCTCATAAAACACCAGTTATCCCGATCACAATTTTCACCAAAATAGACAGTCTGATTCACTCGAAATAGCTTTGTATACATCTACGGATCAACACACCCTGAATCAGAACAAATAACTCAAAACACATGGCCCAGATCCGAGAGATTCTTGTTCCCAGCAACAAAGACGGACAGCATCTCAGCGATATAATAAACTATTTCAGAATCCGCACCGAGGCAGCAGCCAAAAAGCCAGATGGCAGTTGTTTGCTGTTATGCAATCACCTGTGATGCACTGGTGGGCAGCAGGCACAGAGGATCCCAAAGCAATTTATAGCAACATAATGCAGCCATTTAAACTAAAGAGATTGTTTCTGGCAAAGCAGCGGCATCAGAGCCTTCACCTCGAATAGACTTTTTATAAAGAGACAACAAGACAAGAGAGCTTTGTTTCTTTGTGCCGTCCCTGGACGTACAGATCAAATAGAACAGAGAACAAAGGGAGGACATTGATCATGGTTTGGGCACAAAAGCACACTTTAACTTAAACATGTTCAGTTACTGAAAGATCTTCAGCTCTTAATGAAAGGCTTTAATAGAGCCTACGTGCCCGTTATTAACTACAGATGCAGTCCCGTGTGTACCACAGAACACCTGCAGGGTTTTCTGGGAAGCGGTTTGGAAAGATGAATGGATTTGGGAATTAAACTTACTTAAATCTTCGTACATTTCGGCACTCCAAATAGGCTATTAGAGCGATATTTCACTACAGAAATCTTTATTCATCTTATGTTGGTCAGTGTGGCCCTCTGCAGATCACTATACTTTACTACAACATTAAAAAGTAATAGATGATGACAGATTTCCCTGAGGATTTCTGTGCATTTTGAAATCTATGTTAATAAGCTGGACAAAAATCAGTGATTAGAATCACTTATGAATATTTTACTAAGCTTTCCAAATACAAACATATGTTGTCGTTCAAAAGGTTGGGGTCAGTAAGATTTTAAGACATTTATAATTTTTTTTTTTTACCAAGGACACATTAAATTGATCAAAAGTGACAGTAAAGACATTTATAGTGACACAAAACTTATATAAATGCTGTTCTTTTGCACGTTCTATTCGTCAAAAAATCCTGAAAAAAAACTGACAAAAATATTAAGCAGCATTGATATTAAATATTTTTTAAAATGTTCATAATTGTTAAAATATTAAAAAAATGTGACTGTAGCAATGGATGCTGAAAATTCAGATTTTCCATCACTCGAATAAATGACATTTTAAATAAACTAAAATAAAAAAATGTTTTACTTGTAATAATTAAAATTTTCCTCAATATTACTGTTTTCACTGTATTTTTGATTTTAAAAAATGCAGCCTTGGTCATACAAATATATTTGTTGCAAATACATTTTTCTTTAGGAATTTTAAAAATGACAAAAAATTCATTTCTAGAAATTTGTACTTTTGAAAAGCCATTTGTTACACAACAGAACCCTTTAAAATAAACCAGTGAGGGCAGAAAAGTGACTAAAATGATGAAAAACTTCAGTGCTTGTCACCTAAAATATATATATTTTCCTTTATACGTTCATATGAAGTTACCTAAATACATAAACAAACATGGTTTTATCGCCATATCAGCATTAAATGTTGAATAAATACATAAAAATAATACAATATACATTTTTTTTTAAACCTTGCTTTTTGATTTAAAAAAACTTTCATGAACACATTACACCAATAGAAATGCATTAAATAATACTATGAAAGCATGAATAAAGCTGAACATACCCTCAGGTGGTTCTTCACGCAGGTAAGGAGGAAGTTCTTCATTGTTAGGGTCAGCAGGTGCTTCCTCGATCACCTCAGTCTCTGCACTCGGGCCCTTCAATTAACATGATTATACAGTTCACACTGTCAATACATAAAACCACACGCTACAATGCAAGCAATAACAGTCATTCCTGTTATGCAGTACATTTTCATGTTCCCAAGTCAAGTCTTATCATATATCTGATAAAATATTAAACTCACAATTTTAAAAGACCATCATATTACATTTGTTATTCTTTATACCACATCATTATTTTACCATATTAGTTATTTTTAGTAGCCATATTGGTTTTACAAGATAAATTACACACAGTCATACCTCAGTGTGAACTTTGATAATTGTTAAACAAGGACTAATGACATCATCTTGCAAGAAGTGACATCATTTTGGTGGGAAAACTGCACAAGCATAAGTATCAATACATTTAATGATTTCAGTGATGTTTTGTAATATTACTTTTATTTTTTCCACTGTAAAACATTCCATCATGTATCAAATATCAAAATTCATTTCAATTTGATACCCTCACGTAATGTAATTGTCAATCCCTCACTAAACAATTGCTTTTTAATTTGTCATCTTGTCAGGCATCCTTGTCATTGAGTAAAATAAATCAAGCATGAATTAGATTTTTAAAAAGTTAAGATGTTTGGGCACATTTATGAAATGCAAATTTATATGAATATGTATTCAGATTACAAACAAAACACTTATTTCTGCAAAGTTATAGAGAGCAAAAGATACTGCATAGCAGGAATGATCCAATTACAACAATAATCAAATCATCGTAATCATAATCTCTTCCCTGTTACAGCCTCTGATACAGCTAAAATCATAAACTTTATGGCTGCAAAAATAAAAAAGTAAAATCGCATAACAGACAGTGTATTTTGCACTATTTATCATGCTGATGAAATATTTTATCTAGGCATCGACTTATTGTCAGCTGCCTATCTATTTATCAGAGCGAGATAACACAACATCCATCCAATTTTACCGCATTTAATGCCACAGTATCAAAAAGGCCCGTATGTAACTATAACTATTCAACCGTTTGTGTTCGTGCAGAATCAGGTAAGAACAGGTTTGGCTTTATACTGTCAGCAAAACAAACCAAATCCTCCACTCACCTTCATTACTGAGGCTATTAATACAGCCGTGCTTTAAAAAGCGCGTCTCTGCACTTCAATATTGATGGACGCGCAGGACTATAGAATGGAAATAGCGCTTAATACGAAATAAATACAGCGTTTGCTATGTTTTTCATGCGAATTTAAGCGGAAGTGACGTCGGGATGTTTACGGAATTTGGGGATGACGTTGAGCTGTTGGTCGATAGGGGGCAGCAGTGCGTTAATTATACTCACTGACAATGACTCTTGGAACTGCAGTTACTAAGGTATTTTGACAGAATGTATCACAGTAAGTGTTTCATTAGGGACTTAAACTACATTTTTATGCCCGACTTCTTTCTTAGAAAAAAAAGAATCGTGACATATATTTGGATGCCATATTTGGCCTTTTTGTGTTTCTCAAAATCAAACTTAAGGCAATCATTGCAAAACAGAGCAAATAAATACGGTATTTACATAAATGTTTTTATGGTTTAAGGCTTCATTTTGTGTAGTTTTGTAAGGTTTACAACACCACAGATATTTAGGGGAGCATTTATGTTTAGACCTAAATTACTTTGTAAAAGATTAGTGTCACAATACACATCATTATTATTAGTAGTATTTATTTATTAGCCTATATATTTTTTTATTATTATCAAATGCATGTCGCATATTAGCTACACTTCTTTATTTATGTTTTAAACGTTTGCCTTACAGTCCTGTGTTTTATGAGCAGGTGGGATTGTGGTGATTCATAGCGGATGATTAGGCTACAGTGACATTAATGACAGGTTTCTCACCTTTTATGTCTCCACTGTCAGTCCTGTCAAACTATCTCTTACTTGCTGCTAAATAATGTATCACCTCATCAAAAAGAAGACTAGAGGTGAAACGGGGGTGGTTTTAGGTTTTATTGGCTGGAAGTCAAATTGATGTGAATCTAGGCCAGAGTTCAATGGACAAGGCATTAAGCTTTGCCGTTTAAACGGTGTTAAGAAATGTTGTGGAAAGAGGGCATAAATGGGCTTGACCTGTTTAGCAATTATTAATAATGCTACATAAATGTTTTTATGGTTTAAGGCTTCATTTTGTGTAGTTTTGTAAGGTTTACAACACCACAGATATTTAGGGGAGCATTTATGTTTAGACCTAAATTACTTTGTAAAAGATTAGTGTCACAATACACATCATTATTATTAGTAGTATTTATTTATTAGCCTATATATTTTTTTATTATTATCAAATGCATGTCGCATATTAGCTACACTTCTTTATTTATGTTTTAAACGTTTGCCTTACAGTCCTGTGTTTTATGAGCAGGTGGGATTGTGGTGATTCATAGCGGATGATTAGGCTACAGTGACATTAATGACAGGTTTCTCACCTTTTATGTCTCCACTGTCAGTCCTGTCAAACTATCTCTTACTTGCTGCTAAATAATGTATCACCTCATCAAAAAGAAGACTAGAGGTGAAACGGGGGTGGTTTTAGGTTTTATTGGCTGGAAGTAAAATTGATGTGAATCTAGGCCAGAGTTCAATGGACAAGGCATTAAGCTTTGCTGTTTAAACGGTGTTAAGAAATGTTGTGGAAAGAGGGCATAAATGGGCTTGACCTGTTTAGCAATTATTAAATTATAATGCTACTCTTACCATATGGCACATTTTTCCAGTCATTAAATTTTTTTTTACTGTACTATACTACTACTATATTTGAAGTCTTTGTTGACCTATTGATCAAATAATAAATTGTAATGCTACTCTCAGCATATGGCATATATTTTTCCAAATATTAAAAATTATATTTTTCTTGTTTTTTCTTAATGCTACTATATTTGAAGTGGACCTGTTTAGCAAATATTAAACTGTAACTACTCTTAATATATGGCATATGGAATTTATTTATTTATTTACAACAATGCATATTCTTTACTGGTCAAGCATTTAAAGCATCCTATCCTAATAATTTATTAATTATTCATGACATCAACAGTCAATGTAAAATACATCAATTCTCTCTTTCTCTGTCCTTGTGATTATGCAGATTATTTATTTATATATTTGATTATTTTAAATATTTATTTATTTACAAGTATGCATATTCTATGTAGGTCAAGTATTTAAAGTATCCTAATAATTTATTAATTTATTCATGACATCAACAGTAAAGTCAAAAAGGTCCTGTAAGGACAGCTGCTTGAGATAGAGGAAAGGTAAGACTGGTGAGAATGGTTTGGTCCTTTAAAGCCCCCAGTGAAACCATATGTTTTAGGAGGTCATGGATTAACTTAACTAGTCACGCAAAACATTTTCTGACACTGGTGTAATTGAGTATGTTGGCCTGCTGATCTAATCAACTATGACTTCATGAATAATCAATCATTTAAAAGAATTAATGAATCATTTAGAAAGACTCTGAGAGGTGAGAAGTATTAGCTTGATTTTTAGTACATGAAAGTTTCAGGGCTGTGTCAAGGTATAGATGAGCAAATCTCACAAAGGATATTAAAACATGTATGGGTCATGTCATATCTCACTCCAAAACCAAATTATGTAATGCAACAAAAATAATAATAATATGTGATAATAATATGTGAAGTAAGTTGTATAAAAAAGTATTTATTTATTAATTGATTGTAATATAATATAATATAATATAATATAATATAATATAATAAGGATTTGGAGTATTTATTTATTTATTAAGAACATATACATATACATGTACATACATACATATGTATATATTATTTATTTATTTATTTACATTATTTTAACAAGACCTCATCTCACTATAATGGGGCCTAATTAATAAAAAGTTTGAGACCTGCATGGCTCATCTTTCTCTAACAGGTAAGTTATTAGATGTATCATATATTAGATCAGGAACTTTCACCGTGAAGATTCTGCATGTCAGATCAAAGAGCAAATGAGATTTAGGCCTTCTAAAAATACCAGTGTGTTCATAGTAAGACAACACGTTTCAAGTTTTAAGTGGATTTACATCAGTTTTAGCACGGCACGTTCGCCTCAGTTATTGTGACCATTTTCATATGATCAGCATTGTGAGTTTTGGACAAAGACTGTGTTTCAGTATGGGTCCAATTCAAAGCGATGAAGATAAGGAAGTGGAGCTATCAGACATCCAGCCTCTTTATACCAAATTCATGAGAGAGTGCCCAAGTGGAGCCCTGCATCTTCATGAATTCCGCAAGATCTTCGGAGTTCAGAGCACATCAGAACATGAGGCTTTGTACATGGAAACCCTCTTCAAATCTTTTGACACAAACAGGGTAAGCGTAAGAGTTGAAAAGGTCAACTATTTTTTACATAATTTCTTCTAAAATGTTCAAATTCAAGTTTCTCATTTCCTTATAAATTGAGTGCTGATTGCGAAGCAGCAATTTCTATGCATAATCTGTGATTAGTTGCATGTGTGATCAGCTAATCGGCTGGAAATCATTCATGTTTCTTTGCAGGATGATGTTATAGACTTTATGGAATTTGTAGCAGCCATCCACCTGGTTCTGAGAGGCAAACTGGAAGACAGATTGAAATGGTCTTTTAAAGTTTATGACAGAGATGACAATGGAAAGTTGGACAGGCAAGAGGTCAAACGTGTTATAAAGGTTCGAGTGATCTTGAGTCTCACCATTCTCATCTTTTTATTCCCTCTTCTAATGGGTTTCTTGCTTTTTGCTTCTAGATAATTTGCCAATTTAAGAAAAACCACATCAACATGACACCCAGTGACATTTGCGACAGGATATTCGAACTTTTGGATGAAAACAAAGATGGTAAGTGCCTCTTTTTCCTTTCTCAAATAAATAGTTAAAGACTAAACATGTAATATCTTGGCGTAAACAGCTAAAGGTATATATATTGCCAAAGACACAGACCAACACACCCATAAAAGCTTGTTAAACATTTAATTTCAAGACATAGGCTTTCACTTTTCAAGGAAGGCTTTCCACTAGATGTTGCAACATGTCTGTAGGGATTTGCTTCCATTGGAGAGCATCAGTGAGGTCAGGGGCTAATGCTGGGTGATGGGGGTCTGGATAACAGACAGCCTTCCAGTTCATCCCAAAGCTGTTTAGTGGGATTCTGGTCTGGGCTTTGTGAAGGCCAGTCAAGGTCTTCCACACCAAACTCAGTATATATCTTTTCTTTAATTTATTTGTGTCATTATTAAGATCTGTCTTTACTGGAATTAAAGGGCTTTCCACATTTTGACCATAATGTATAAAACAGCAAAGCCAGAAGATGGGCTGACCTGTTAGATTGTTGTATATTAATCAAATGACCTTTAACCTTCTTATCTTCAACTATGTGTACTTCATTTATTTGCTTAAATCTATCTATCTATCTATCTATCTATCTATCTATTTATAAAAATGTTCACACAAATTATGACTATCCAACCGTTGTGATGTTTTTTCCACCAAAGAGAATTTTTTTGATCATTTCTATTTTTTTTTTTTAATCATTTTGAAATTTAGCAAAAAAAGTGTTAAAATATTGTTTAATTGTGTACATTTAGGATTAGTAAAACTTGCTATAATAAGATATCTACTATTTTATTCCATAAACATTTAATTTGTCATTCACATCACTGTAATTTCCATCACAGAAAACACACAATAAATAATTTAAGATGTGTTGGAAATAATGTTTTTTGTTGATTGAGAAAAATGTGTGAAATCTCCTGCGATGTATGTAGATATCAGATACTCTTTTGGACACTAATAGACAACCTAAATAAACTCATGGGTGTATCAAAAGGATGTTTACTTTCTAAAAATCCACAGGACCACATCAATGAATAAACAGCCTTACATAATGATCCCGTGTGTCACAGCCTAAATATGTGTAGGCTTAGACTGTTGCTAAATTAAGCCTGTCGGTGGTCAGGGAGAGAGAGGCGTGGGGGCTGATGAAAGAATTCCTTAAAGACTCTTCCTCTTCCTCTTCACCAACAGGTCAAATATCCCTGTCAGAGTTCATGGAAGGGGCAAAAAAAGATGCCTGGATTATGGACCTCTTAAAACTGGACACTAATGCACGTGGCTGGTTCAGGGAAAACTGGGGGGAAAAAACATGAGTTTTCAATAAGGTCAAGGCCCATGGGCCAAAACCTGCTTGACCTTTTAAAATCTTTCAAATGTTGAGGGCTGCAAATGGGAGAGACCTGGTATGGAGGTCAGAAAATATTTGCCTTCTGTCACAAGCGACGTACGTGCCTCACCACTGAGCACATTGATGTTCAAACAGTCCGCATGTGTAAAAGCGGCTCACATTTTCTTCTTTGTCTGGTGCTGATACTGACATTTAAATACCCAAAAATCACATTAAGAGCATGAATCGTGTGCTTATAGAGGGAGCTTTAACCATGTTCTGCAGTTAGTTTTACTATTTAACCCATTTGTATCCTTTGTAATTAAGAAGCATATATATATTTTTTTTTTATTTCACAATTATGTTATTTTCAGACTATTCAAGCCTACGCAGGCCTAGTAATATTATACTACATGAATTAATATTATTATCAAAATTAATTTTTATATATTATACATTATTTATTTGTCTTTACAGTGAATCTGTAATCTTTCTGTTTAACCCAATTTTATGTCAAAAGTCACTTATATTTCGCTTGTATTATTACAGTGCTGATTTTTATACCATAAAATATACAGTGTGTCTATGTTATTTATTTATGTTCATACAGTACATCTGTAATTTTACAATTGAACCCAATTCATTTTTATTTAAGAAACAAAGTTTTCACTTATTTCACAATTATGCTATAATCAGATTATAACAATACAATAATACATAAATTATTATTTATATTATTAAAATGAATTATTATATAATATTAATACAGTGGTGATCATTTCATATACTATGTGTCTATTTTATTTGTTTGTTTATTTGTTTAACTAATAACTTGCAACTTTTAATGCCAATGGAGCATTCTTCCATTTTTGTGTTTTTTATATTTATATCTTAAAGGTGCTATGTGTACGGTTTTCAATGTAAAATGCTTTCCCAATGTGCAGCATATAAACTATATGCAAATGAGTGTTGTCCGATTCTGTGATATTTTGAACAATGAGTGCTTTTACATGCAGGATCTTACACCGATTATTCCCTACAGCATGTACGGTCATTGTTATGATCACCAGCTGGAGTGCCCTTGAGAACCACCAGGGGGCACTCCACCTCAGACTGTTGTCACACTCTCACAGACTACATTCCCCATAATCCTTTGCCTGGACTCAACACTGATTGCGTTCACCTCTGTCTCGTTACCTCATCAGTCTCACCCTATAAAATCCTGGTTTACTCATTCATTGCGAAGTCTTGTATGTTTAATGATACACTTCAATTCTGAGCCCTGGTTTCCTGTGTCTTTATTATTTTTTTTGTAGTCCTAGATTTCCCTGTTGTTCATACCATGTTGCTTTATTGTCTGGATTGCCTGCACAGTGTTTTGACCCATTGTCTGTTACACGGATTATGATTCTGAATTACCTTTCAATAAAGAGCTGCATTTGGATCCTCAGCCTTCGTGTCTCTGTGTAATTACGTAACAGGAGACTTCGCCACCATGGATCCAGCAGAGGAGATCTTATTCCTGCGTCAAGGGGCCAGCACCACTGAGGATTACACTGGTCGGTTCTGTGCTCTGTTTAACTGTTTTAACTGGAAGGATGCAGTGTTGAAAGACTTGTACTGCTTTGGCTTAAATGATCTTCCTTCACTGTTGGGGTCAAGGAGGACCATTCCCCCAAATATTTTTTGGGAGGTTGCACCACACATCAAGCTCCAGTGGCCATGGAGCTTGTCATATCACAGTCACCACCATGTCCAGTTTTAATGGTTGCTAGTCCTGTATCTTCCAGTATACCTTCCAGTCCAGTTATTGCCAGCCCAGTACTTCTCCATACGATGGCCGCCATGCCAGAACATCCAGCCGTTATGGATGTCACGCCACAGTCTTCAGCTGTCACGGACGCCACTCCAGTGTTCCCAGTCATTAACGTGGCATTTGATGACACCCAGGCATTCCACAGGCGTTTGAGGCTGGCTTCCAGTTTGGCGGACCCACCGTTGGTTTTGGCCAGAGCAGCTGGCATTCCAAGGGCCTCAGCACTGGCTGTCACAGAGGCTGTTCCCCTATCCTCAGTGCTTTCAGTAATGGCGGTCGCCATTTTGTGTGTTTGGGCTGCAACTGCTCTACTACTCCTCCAGAGCCCACTCCAGTCCACGAGTCCGCTCCAGAGCCCGCTCTAATCCATGAGTCCACTCCAGAGCTCTCAAGCCTTAGAGATCAGTCCTGTGTTGATGCCGGCCTGTGAGCTCCCTGCCCTGGCAGAGGAGGCTCTCTGCCTGTCCTGTCACGGCAGAGGAGGCCGTCCCTGAACTCTCTGCCTGTCCTGTCAAGGCCAAGGAGGCCATTCCTTAACTCTCTGCTTGCCTTGTTACGGCCAAAGATGCCGTAACAGGAAAATACTGTCTTCCTGTCCTGTTATGGCCACAGAGGCTGATGTTAACCTTTGTGCTCTCTATTTCAGTCCCGCCTGAGCCATCTTGGTGGTCACCTGCACCATCAGCTCCGCTGAAGGGGTTCTCCGCTCCATCTGCTCCACCGTGGGGGTCTTCTGACCCATCTGATCTGCTGTGGTGGTCATCTGCTCTGCTGTGGGGATCTTTGGTCCCTTCTGCTCTGCTGCGGTGCTCTTCAGTTCTTCCCTGGATTCCTACTCTGCCGGCTCTGACCTGGTGGTCTTCTCCAGGTCCACCTCCAGCACATGGACCTAGCCCCCCATCCCTCCCCCTGTTCCGCCTCTGCTCCACCTCCCTCCTGGTCTATTCTTGTTGAGAAGCGTCTGGAAGCCGCTTCTTAGGAGGGGGGCTATGTTATGATCACCAGCTGGAGTGCCCTTGAGAACCACCAGGGGGCACTCCACCCCACACTGTCACTCTCACAGACTACATTCCCCATAATCCTTTGCCCAGACTCATCACTGATTGCATTCACCTGTAAAAGTCTGGTTTATTCACTCATTCATTGCAAAGTATTGTATGTTTATTGTTGCACTGCAATTCTGAGCCCTTGCTCCCTGGTTTCCTGTGTCTTTGTTTTGATATTTTGTCTAGTCCTGGATTTCCCTGTTTTCCTGTTGTTCCTGTCCTGTTGCTTTATTGTCTGGATTGCTTGCAGTGTTTTGACCCATTGCCTGTTACACAGATTGTGATTCTGAGTTAATCTTCAATAAAGAGCTGCATTTGCATCCTCAGCCTTCGTGTGTCTGTGCAGTTACATAACAGTCATGTAGACACTTAAGTGTTCTTTTATCAGGTAAATGCCATAAAATGCTTATTCAATGTGCAAATGTCTTGTGTGCATTGAGCAGCTCAACTTAGTGTTATTGACCATCTTTTTTTTTAGTGGAATAAAGTGCTTGAATGCCCAAAGCTCATTATACAGCATCTGTGCATGAATAAGAGCTGTAATCAAACAAATTCTGCAGAAAACCCAGCCTGGAGCCAGAAGTGCATTTATAATTCATGTCTGCATGAGTTCACACATAGTAAGTTTACAGGAAATGTGACACACAGGCCACTCATGCATGTGCATGCATCATTTATGCACAGAATTAAACCTTATTTTTCTATGATTTATTGACCTAAATTGGAAGCCAGATTTACTCCAGCATGGTGCCTCCCAGTATGCCATGTGTTTACAGATGGTGCTTAGCAATGAACTATTCTTAACAGTGACATAATTCAAACTATGTTATTTTTTTTACCCTTAAGCCTAAATGGAGCTCATCCTCTGGCCGAACCACAATTAACCCCTATAAATTATCTAGGTACGACCTTTTAGGGACCTTATGAGAAACTGCATTCGTCAAATTAATTTCTAATTAATTTAATATGTAATTCATTTATTTTCCTCACTTGATTTCTCTGTGATGAACAGTTAACACACTTAACTAACTGGTGCCAGATTAGCATGTTCCAGAATCGATTGCTCACTATACTTTTAAAGCCATTGGGCAAAATATCATATTTTTGGTCTGGAAATGTTAGAGAAATCCAAACAATGCAGTTTCATGCACTTTTCTGGGTTTTTGTTAGTCTGTCTGACTACAGGTTGGCAGATCATGCACTGTTACTAGGGCTGTCACGATTATGAAATTTGGCTGACGATTAATTGTCTAAAAAATAGTCACGGTTATTGCGATTAATTGTCTGTTTTAGAGCTTTGGCGATTATGCCGCTTATCACGATTAATTGTCTGTTTTTATGGCTTTCATTATATAATTGTGATTAATTTAAGGGTTCAGTAAATAATTATGGTGTTATCTTTTAATCTTTTTGAGTTATTATTTTGCAGTGTAAGATTATATAGAGTATTTCAAATTCTAAGAATTGGCCAATATCGATCCAACACCAGCGCTATTTTTTTCTACAA
>NW_015646352.1:2113966-2114201 GCF_001515625.1 Sinocyclocheilus rhinocerous | reverse complement strand
GTGTGCGGTCGCACTGGCGCGACCACCGCGTTGGTCAACTCATAAGCGCTGCAATTTGTGTTGCATATGAGAAACATCAAACGGCAAACGAAACTGAAAGCATAACGAAACAGCGCTTAGAGAGTAGCCTATACTCGCCGCGTCAGCACGGCGTGAAGGTGCGTGCAGCAAGAATGATGCGCATACTGAGGATTTTCAAGCGAAAGTCAAGTAAAAGACCGCTTCTTAAACCAGA
>NW_015646352.1:2104675-2113752 GCF_001515625.1 Sinocyclocheilus rhinocerous | reverse complement strand
CAGTGGGAAGAATGAGTCTGGAGCCCTGTATAGGCAATACAGTGCATGAAAAGCAAACTGGTGCTCTTCTGTTTCTTTTGGTGTATGACTCCCCCTTGTGTCGTATAAAAAGCACAATAATCGCAGTTGTCTGAAACAACCGCGGTTAGATCAAATAATTGCGATTAGACGGTTATTTAATTATCGCGACAGGCCTATCCCAAAATGCACCATTGTGGCATTGAGAATGGATGCATCTATGTTTAGTGAGGAGGAGTTTCAGTTATGAGACAAAGGCAGTGGCAGCAGAAGAGCAGAGGACTGAGGTCACATGATCCAACGGAGACAGAAGCGCTTCAATGTGGAACCACTATAAAATGATGTTTGTTTTTATTCACTAGAGAAACCCTGGCAGGAACTGACTCCTGTTTGCGTGAACACAAGTGTGTGGCTTTACTTTGGGGTCAAATTTGCCCTCAAAAGTTAGCTAGATTTAACAAAACCTTTTATTGAAGCCATATATGTGTGCATGTGAGTGTGTAAACTAGTATGTGTCACTGTTGCTGAGGAGGCTGAAGCTCTAATCCAATGACAGGACAGTGTGACGGCTCTAAAGTAAACTGTCAGTCATTTGGGAACACACAGCAGCTTTATCAGCTGCATTTTTTTATTGTTGAATATTGCATGCAATCCTGCAGTGAGAGTCTTTATATTTAACTTGCTGTTGGTATGCTTGTGCATTTGTTTGGCTACAAACATTCTTGCAGTCTACTGTTGTCCTTCATGGCCATTTGGACTAAGGGAAACAGAATAACTATATAACAGTCAGAGTTTATATATGCAGTTACTATGTTTAGAACAGTATACTGCTATTACTATATATGTAGTGTGTAGTACTGTGGGCAATATGCAATTATGAGTAAAACAGAAAATACAATATCTGGATGACATTTGCCAAAATGAGTACTGCATGGAATGCAGTATCCCACAATTCAATGCACTCCACTTGACCTTCCATTTTCAGTGGGATGTGGGCCAGAAGTAATCTATTTATTTATTCATTTATTTATTTATTTGTCCCTATATTGACTGATAATTATCAGACAATTTATTAATTTATTTCATAATTAATTATCTATCTATCTATCTATCTATCTATCTATCTATCTATCTATCTAATTTATTTGAATCCCTATCTTGACTCATAAATTATTCTAATTTATAATCATAAGCTCCAGTCAGTATGTAAATGAATATTTCAGGTTACAAGTCTACCTTTACTCTCAGTATCTGCAGTGTGTAAAACAAACAGAAAATGCACTTACAGTGTACTTACAAGTCTATGAGGCAACCATTATGTGTTTCTGTGCCTTCATTGGCATGCCATTGATGCTTTTGACAAAGCGTAACTGTTTAACCTAAAATAATAATATAAGAGAAAATAGAATCTGTGATTTAAATGTGTGTGTGTGTGTGTGTGTGTGTGTGTGTGTGTGAGTGGCTCTTTTACCATCTACAGTCAATGCTGGTGGGTCTGTCAGTGTGTCATTAACAGAATGTAAGGCCAGGTGGCAGGCCGTCACAATTGTACGTTACTGGGTGGCCTCCAACTGACACATTGCCAAACTTTAGGCCTCTGGAGAGTCAAACGAGGGAGATTGTGGATTATCTCTGTGTGAGCTGAAGAATGCAAATGGCCAGCTGCCCTTGAGAATGTAAACTTTGACTAACATTTGACCTTAAGACTCAATACAAGTCATCCAATGTTGTTGTTATGACCTCCAGTAGGCCATTTTGCATTAGAATAATATTTACTATGTAGCACTATCCTAGACTGGTTTGCAAAACAGGGCCTAAGACAGGTCTTTTTTTTTTTTTTTTTTCAGTATGCAGTATATGCATGTATATACTGTAAGTACAGACATATATATGCTTGAAAAAGGGAAAGCTATTCCACAATGTTTTTATCTTTATAAAAAATGTAGCCTAAATTTAGAGTTACTCAATAGGAAAAAATTGGGACCAAATGTTGGTTTGTAGATAACAATAGACATATATATTGAATATAAAAGCAATTTTTTTTCTTACAGTATCTTTGGTAAGATATCTTTGGGTGTCACAATTTAAACATGGCAGTGTTATGTTAGTATTATTTGTGTACTATTTTAGTATTTGTTCATATTTTGAATTAGCTTTTTTCAGTTTTAAGTTTTAGTAATTATGCTATGTGCTTTTATCATTTTCTTTAGTTTGTTTCTTATTACATTTAAAATTAAGCAATTGTTTAGTAATTTTATTACTTGAAGTTATTTCAATTACTTATTTCATTTCTCATTTATAATTCAAGTTCAAGTTTTTTGTCTAATATTTATATTTTTTATTTTATTTTGGCTGTATTTCAATAATTAAAAACGTTTTTAATAGTTTTAGTTCTATTAACAATAACAACTCTGGGTAACAGTGTTGCACTAATCAGCTAAATATAATATACAGTATTTAGCTTATTTTATGTAATATATTATTGGTCACTAAAATAAGTTCATAACTGAAAGAAGTTTTTTACACCAATAAAGTAAAACTCGAATTATGTTGTTGCAAAATATGAATTGTTAGAAACAGTTGAGAAGGTCACGACATCACTATTTGATGTTTTTAAAACTAGTAATTTTTTATGCTAGGTTAATTGTATGTTAGATAATAGTTGATCAAACATGTCTAAGAGTTCTCACAATGTAAAAGATGGGATTTGTGGAGTTAAAAAAGTCATTGAAAGTACTTGTAGAGCATGCCACGTGTCATTGTTAGCAGCACAATGCCGTTCTCTTGACACTATGCAATCAAGTTGCTTTTGTGTCCATGTAATTATTAGACCACCCACACGTACAACAGCCCTACAAACATCACAAAGTGTGGCACATTGTCAGTTTCCTAGAGGCCATGATTTTCTTTTAGGAAGAGGCACTGAAAATCATTCCTCATTTGGTAGGCTTTGGTTCCCGGTGTAACGTCCACACCCATATGGGGCGGCAATGTGCATTTCCTTTGAAGGCCAGCTAGAAGTTCCTCACAACTGACAGATAACAGACAACAGCCAATTGGTCATTCATCCATTATAACCAATGCTCGGCGTCTTATTTATAACGGCCGCTGGGATGCCATTCTCTCCCAGTGAACTGGCCACCTCTCTTTCCAACAATAGTCCACACTGTCCTCGAGAGCCATAAATTATCTTCTAATATTAAATGCAACTGTTAGTCGACAGTCTCCATTGTGAGATCCGTTCCAATACTCCATCTTCACATGGGACGGCCCACCTTTGAGTGATGCAGGGTTGTAATGTGTCCTAAAAAGGCTTGAGGTTCTGAAGCCCTGGTGACAAGGTTCTATATAAATACAGGACAGGTGAACTGGCTGCTCACTCTCTTATTTTCTACCGCTCTTGAGGGAGCAAGTCTTCCAGGCCTCTTGTGCAAGCTCTCCTGGGTGAGTCTACTTCAATGGATTTTTATGTTAAATGGTTTGTTGGACTACAGCAGATAGTGTAGTGAAGCTTGATTTTTGGATATACTGGGAATGTTCTTCCAATACTCCATCTTCACATGGGACGGCCCACCTTTGAGTGATGCAGGGTTGTAATGTGTCCTAAAAAGGCTTGAGGTTCTGAAGCCCTGGTGACAAGGTTCTATATAAATACAGGACAGGTGAACTGGCTGCTCACTCTCTTATTTTCTACCGCTCTTGAGGGAGCAAGTCTTCCAGGCCTCTTGTGCAAGCTCTCCTGGGTGAGTCTACTTCAATGGATTTTTATGTTAAATGGTTTGTTGGACTACAGCAGATAGTGTAGTGAAGCTTGATTTTTGGATATACTGGGAATGTTCAAATTTGAAAACTCTTTGTGGGGGGAAAAAAAAGAAGATACTTTGAAGAACTTTTAATCCATGCTTTTTGTCCAACTTTTTATTCAAACTTTGCGGTCAGTACATTTTCTTTTTGTAAGAAATGTATACTTTTATTCAGCAATGACGCATTAAATTGATCAAAAGTGACAGCAAAGACAATTATAATACTACAAAAGATTTCTATTTCAAATAGTCAATTTTAACTGCTGTTATTTGAACTTCCTATTAATAAAAATCAGCATATTATAATGATTTCTGAAAGATCATATGACACTGAAGACTGGAGAAATGACTGCTGAAAATTCAGCTTTGCCATCACAGGAATAAATTACATTTTAGAATATATTACAATAGAAAAAAGTTATTTTAAATGGTAATAATATTTCACAAAATGTATTATTTTTTACTTTATTTTTGATCAAATAAATGCAGTTTTGTTAAGTATAAGAGACTTCTTTCAAAAAATGTAGTAACCCCAAACTTTTGAACGGTAGTGTACATTGAATGCCAGTGACTTTTACTGTAAAAATCACTTCAAAACATCTTCCGCAGAAGAAACAAAGTGATACAGGTTTGGAACAACACGAACGTGTTGACAGAATTTCCATTTTTGAGTGAACATTTTAATAATGAATTATTTCATGAATTATTTGTTACATACAGTACACAGTGGACCAATGAAATGCTGATATTTAGCATTTTAAAACAACTTTTCAAATTCAGAAGCAGCGCTATAAAAATATTACAAACTAAAGCTTTTTATGCTCAACTCAAGATATCAAATAATAATAAAATATGTATTATTTATAGCACATTGCGAGTCTGCCGTAGGGAGGGTAGGTCTGCATAACTGAAGATGTCAGAAAGCTCTTTTTAAGCAGAGAAGATGAATCATTTACATTTAGCTTCAAGTGTTACATGAATTCAACAAGCAAGGACTTGTTTAATAGGCATGAATAAATCCTTCTGCTTTTTAATGGACATGTCATGTGTTTGCTCCCCGTGCCATTTGTGTTCAAACACCAGCTGTCTAAGCAAACATGTGCGACGAGGAAGAAACCACCGCTCTGGTGTGCGACAATGGCTCAGGTCTGGTGAAGGCTGGTTTTGCCGGTGATGACGCACCCAGGGCCGTGTTTCCCTCTATTGTGGGCCGACCCCGCCATCAGGTGAGACGACAACGCTCATTCACCTCATCTGGGATTTAGTGTTATTTTGATCCAATCAGTAAAGCGGTTCTTAAGTCACAGTAAGCTTTGACCTTTGACCCGTAAAGACGATACTCTGCTAGCATCGATCCTTGCTTCAAATGTTAATAAGCAAACATTAATTCTAGAAAAGGAGTGTGAGTGCTGCAGTATTTGAATCAAATGTAGAATCAAAAGTTACCCTGAATGTGTGTGATTGTGACTGAAAGCTTGCATTATTGTTTCTTTCTTTAGGGTGTCATGGTCGGTATGGGTCAGAAAGACAGCTATGTAGGAGACGAGGCCCAGAGCAAGAGAGGCATCCTCACCCTCAAATACCCCATTGAGCATGGCATCATCACCAACTGGGATGATATGGAGAAGGTAGACCATACAATTATTTATGGTTAAATTAGCAAAAGTGCGGTCACATTAAGAAAAAAGGTCCATTGTCTATTGTCAGTAGTGTAACTCACATAGAGGTCACTTAGCAAAACAAAGCAACTTTTTGTTGGTCAATGAGGCAAATTCACATAAACAACTTCAACCCATTGCAAAATCTGTTGAAATTTTTCACCCTCAGGTGAAATTCCCAATCACGTGGATTTCAGTTGAAATGAATGGATTTCTATGGCGTTCTATTGGTGCCAAAAAAAATAAACGTGAATAAATCTGTAGTCCTTAGAGTTCATCTTCATGCTTTGTCATAATATTCAGTGTTTTAGAAAGATGGTTAGAAACGTCTCAGGTTACGCATGTAACGATGGTTCCCCGAGAGGGAACGAGACGCTGCTAGCAGGACCAGTGTCTGAACGTGTGAAACAACTCCAGTCCCATTGTTTCAGAAATGTGGGTGTTCGTGTCGAATTTGATTATATTATTAATGTAGACAGTCATGTATTAAATGTATTGAAGGAGGAGTAATGGAATATAATTAGAGTACTTTTGTGACTAAGCTATAGCGTTTATGCATTTATACTAAATGTATTTAGACTACTGTTTTTCATACATCAAATGTGTATTTCTAAGAGACAAAAAATGTTAGATTATTAATATTATCAGGCAACACAAACCTGTTTCTTGATTTGAAACAATATTACTTATTAGAACATGCAGAACTAAGAATTAATTTTTTGTCTATTATGATATTTATGTTGTTAAGGAAAAATGACTGGAAAAGTGTAAAGAATTCAAAAACGTGAAGTGTTTGTCGTGTTCTGACCATAAAGAATAGTTTAAAACCACAATTAACCATCTAGTTTTTGCAACTTTCACATTAGAGCAAAAATCTACCTTTAAATTTAAAATAAATAAAATTTGACATTTATCGTGATAAATATCGATATCGACTGATATGAAAAAAATTATCGTGATAATTTTTTGGCCATATTGCCCAGCCCTAATAAGAGGGTGCTTGCCGAAGTTGTAAGAAGTAGTAGTTGTCTAAAGGAGGCGAGAAAACACGCAAGCCCTAGGCATGGCAAGGGGACGCAGTGTCAGGTAGTAGGGATGGACAAGCCCTGTTGAGAAGAGAAGTGTTAGAATCAGAGTGCAGTTTACAATAGGAACGCTTTTCATCCAATACCTTCCTGAGATACGCTCTCTTCCTCTTAGCGCTTGTCCGCCTCTGTGCCCGACTCCAAGAGGGAAGAGGGGTGCGAGTGTCCATGCTACTCTTCTGATCCTGCCTATGATCTTCAGATATAGATGGACCAGCCCCCTCAGAGGTTTTAGAGAAAGACTTGGGACAGTGGGGAATGAACTTTCTGAAGACACTGAAGGACTGCACCTTTGCCTCCCTAAACTTCTCGACCACCACCTCAACGGAAGTGCCAAAAAGCCTGGAAGGTGAAAGCGGAGCATCAAGAAGAAAGGCTTTCTCCTTCCTCCCGATGTCCGCAAGATTTAACCACAAATGCCTCTCCGTAATCCCCATTGCTGCCATCGCACACCCATTGGCAGCAGCAGTCTGTTTACTGGCGTGAAGAGCCAAAGTTGTGGTGCGGCACAGTTCCTCGACTGCCTCAGGGGACAAACCCTTGCCCTCATCTACATCTCTAAGCAAGTCAGCTTGGTAAGCTTGTAACACAGCCATTGTGTGCAAGGCTTCGCCAGCTTGACCTGCCACCACATACACCCGGCCATTCAGACGCGAGGTGGTCTGCCATATTGTCTTCACATGCACTGACAAACAAACGGCTCCTGAAGACAACAAAAGTTGGTGACATATTTGGCAAGCGCCCTTATACGTTCGGGCGCCTACCTGTGACATCACAGGCTACGTTAGGCCAATGGGATTGGAGTTCTTTCACACATGCTTCAGACACCAGTCCTGTTGACGGCAGTCCCCCATAGTGTCCGCTAGAGGACGCAGCGCAAGTTCCCTAGAAGGGGAAACTCATTATTAAAAAAAAAAAAAACAGATATCCAGGCAAACAAATAATTGTAGACATGGGCAAATGTATAGTACAAAACAGATGACTCTTTTTTGGCACAAATGGAATCCCATACATTTTGCTCGCGAAAATTCACCAAACTGTGGTAAATGTGACCAGTGTTTCTCCATATATAATAAAAAAAAATGCAATACTATCTTCTCAGATCTGGCACCACACCTTCTACAATGAGCTCCGTGTGGCTCCTGAGGAACATCCTGTCCTCCTCACTGAGGCTCCACTGAATCCCAAGGCCAACAGAGAGAAGATGACCCAGGCAAGTCCTTTTGAAGACTCTAAAATCATGGCATTAATGGTATTATTTCCATAATATTCAAATATATTGGTTTCCGTTTGTATTTCAGATCATGTTTGAGACCTTCAACGTTCCAGCTATGTACGTGGCCATCCAGGCTGTCCTCTCACTGTACGCCTCTGGCCGTACCACAGGTTAGCATTGCCTACATTGCCCATCATACAGTAGGTGCTCTAAACTGCATCTGTTTGGTTTTTCATGCTCTTATGATATGCTCGAGGTATTGTGCTGGACGCCGGTGATGGTGTGACCCACAATGTGCCCGTATATGAGGGTTATGCCCTTCCACATGCCATCATGAGACTGGATTTGGCCGGCAGAGACCTGACTGACTACCTGATGAAAATCCTGACTGAGAGAGGCTACTCGTTCGTCACCACTGGTAATATACCTCACTCTCTGCAGTTTTCACATAAATTATATTTGATGTGAAGGTTATATTCGAATGCACTCACTTAATAGAACATAAACTGTGTGTTTAAATGTAAAATATTGATTAATTTTTAATCTTTTATACGTCGCGTAAACGTTCTAGTTTTACCGTTTACGCTGTAATGAAATCTTCATTAGCTAACCTTTTGGTCATCACTAGTAACTGCAGTTAAAAGTGAATTGAACCAGCTGCTTTTTAAAAATAATTTAAATGCGTGTAATACCTTTCTAACTCGCTACTACAGCCGAGAGAGAGATTGTTCGTGACATTAAGGAGAAGTTGTGCTACGTGGCTCTTGATTTCGAGAATGAAATGGCCACCGCCGCCTCCTCCTCATCCCTGGAAAAGTCCTACGAGTTGCCCGACGGTCAGGTCATCACCATTGGTAACGAGAGGTTCCGCTGCCCTGAGACCCTCTTCCAGCCCTCTTTCATTGGTCAGTTTCTCATTTGTTCATTTGAATATGAGTACATTATTCATCGCCACCGCCTTGTACTTCTTGGTTCTGTTTTATTTCCCTAGTCAAAAATATTATTGGAATTTATATCACAATTAGAATAACTTCTGTATAGGATTAAAATATATAGCATAACTTAGACAATAATATTTTAGAACATACAGTTCCCAGTATGTTTCCTAAAGGATCAAATGTCCCTTTAGAACATCAGTCCGAATGTAGAGAAAGTTATGCAGGACTGTAAAACTCCTGTAGATCCCCTGTGAATTCCAGCTGCCTATGAGGCGTCTGATAAAGATAATATCCAACTATAAGAATCAAACAAGAGTAAAAGTAATTTAAAATAATAGTAAAATAATATTTTTCATTTT
>NW_015646352.1:2067869-2104444 GCF_001515625.1 Sinocyclocheilus rhinocerous | reverse complement strand
GATTTCTCATGATCACAATTTAATTTTCTCACAAGAAAAAAAATAGTCGCTCATTATTTTGCTGGTCAGTCACAAATTATTTAATTGGCATAATCATGTAGCTCTTGAGAAAACAACATTTGTTATGTCGAGTTAACAAGAAGACAAGACAAGACAAAATAATAATAAATGGCCTCTTAGGGCTTCCATAGAATCATGTTCACATTCCTTTAGGATTTTTGACTAGGTTTCTTCTTAATGATAGACACGTTTTGAATATCCCTACATTATGCCTGGTTTTTTTTGTTTGTTTTTTTATCAATTATTCATGTAAGTTTCTAGCAATTCTGAAACAGGGCCTACACTGAAGCACTAAGCCCACACTCAAAATATATTCTCCCTTTTGAGCCATTGCCAAGCCTAGATTCCCACTGATGAAAAATTCATGTTATTAATAATTCTCAATCATTTGCACATCAGTCTATATGTGTAGCAACACAATTAAACCCACCTTTCATGGGCACAGTGAAGCAGTCAAATTTCCCACTGAGAAAAATTCAACCAACTGCATTTTTAGAGCTTTTTCTTACATTACAGTGCACTTTTAGGAGAGGTGACATGGTGACGGATCACCTTTAGTCAGGAACTAATTAGGAGTGTTTCAGTATATGGCCAAAGGCTGAGGGGCTATTTATGGTGTACATGATTGTTAGCCTTGACATTGTACATAAATCACTGTTTCCTTATCCAGTAGAGCTGATAGGACAATGGCTAACCAGAAGTTCTTCCCATAATGAAATCAGCGCTATTATGTAATCATGAATTAGCATGGTACTGCATGTAATGTATTTAAATGGAAGTATGTTTCATGTATAATCCCATTCATCATCTAAATGACATTGTCTGTAGGTATGGAGTCTGCTGGTATTCATGAGACCACTTACAACGGCATTATGAAGTGCGACATTGACATTCGTAAGGATCTGTACGCCAACAATGTACTGTCTGGCGGTACCACCATGTACCCTGGTATCGGTGACAGGATGCAGAAAGAGATCACAGCTTTGGCTCCCAGCACCATGAAGATCAAGGTATAGTTTTTTTTTTTTTATGTTTAAATGTACAATATGAATATGCAGAACCAATGTCTAATTAGTAATCTATTTCTGTTTTTTTTATTATTATTTTTTTACAATAAATAAGTAATCATTAGACTACAAAACTAATGAATATTGATAAACCGAATGTTTTAATAAGTATTATCATTTATATTTATTCATATTTTATTATTATTTATGCAAAGTTGTTTTGCAATCTAAATGATTTTTTATGACAGGTACAGATTATTTTTTATTTTTAAGTGTCTGATATGCAGACCAATATGCATAACCGATCTTTAATTATTGTTATACTGTATTTATAAATACAATAGTAAATTAAAAATAATCAGACTACAACAATTAAACAAAACAATAATACTAAATGCATTATGGATATAAAATAATAATAACAATAACAACAACAACAACAACAAAAATATTATATTTAATCATATATCTTAAATCTCTATTATTATATTAAATCACGATGTAATAACACAATGTACATTATGGATATTCTAATAACAAATTATTGTTATTTTTATTATTATTATTATTAGTTATTATATTAGAAGTAGCAGTATAAGTAATAATAATGAAATATTTATAATGTACTTTGTATTATAGTAAATATGCATTATTGATATTTTAATACAAGATATAATAATAATAATAATTAGTAGTGGTAGTAGTAGTAATATGTCCATAATGTACATTGTATTATTGTAATGATGGATTATTACATTACTTTATATTATTATATTACTTATTGCTGATTATTATTATTATTATTACAAATCACAAAATAATGATACAGTCTGCATTATATTATTTTAATAATAAAAAAATAATAATAATAATCATTATCATCATCATAATGTACATTGTATTATTGTTTTGTAATTCCTAACAATAATTTGTTTGTTGTTATATTATTATTATTATTATTATTGATAATGGTAATGCCAATAATAATACATTTTTCCCTTGTCAACTACAGATGATTGCCCCTCCTGAGCGTAAATACTCTGTCTGGATCGGTGGCTCCATCTTGGCTTCCCTGTCCACTTTCCAGCAGATGTGGATCAGCAAAGATGAGTACGAGGAGGCCGGACCCTCCATTGTCCACAGGAAGTGCTTCTAAATCCCTCCTCTTCTCATTCTCCTCTGTCCTGGACTCTCCTTCTAGTCTTTGCACCATTTCGCATCTTGTGTTTGTACTACGGACGTTTGTTTCAAGTTCGCCTGTACAAGGATTCACATCTACAGCCACAATAAACTGTTCAATAAATAAATGTCCATATTTTCAATAAATTTATTTTGTATATATAAGCACTTTGTTAGACATGAATTGACAGTACGTTCTCCAGCTTTCAGGTTTGAGATCATTCTTCAGCAAGGCCACCGGATGGCAGACTGCTGCTGTGATATTACCACGAAACACCCTTGAGATCAGTGTCCTAAGTTGCTCAAGAATTTTTGTAAAATAAATTACATCAAACCTGCTTATATCCACATTATAATGTCTTTTGATCGTCTGAACCAAAACTCTGTTTACTCTAACAATAACGCAGATTTGATCCTGCCCTCTCAGGTTTTACTATGATCATCAATAGCCCTAAATATATGATGACGATAAGAAAACAGGTCAGTTTAATGTAGGCCAGAGGCACAGCTGATACTCTGTGGCTGAGCAACAGAATAGTACACTGTGTTTCACAATCTAGGGCAAAAATATTAGAGGTAAAGAATACTATTGCAGTAGCATCTATATTGAATCAGTGTGAAAACAGTTTGTTTTAGAACTTTGTATAAATTCTTTTCAAATCCCTCTAAGCATCCTGTTACATATTATTCAAACATCTGTAATCTGCTTTTGAGAGAAAAGTTCCAGAAATTAACCAAAAATGTTTCAAACGTTGCCTCCTTAAAGGCATAGTTCACTCAAAAATGAAAATCTGCTGAAAATGTTCCATGCTCAGGCCTTCCAAGATGTAGATGTTGTCTTCGGAAAAGATTTGGAGAAATTTAGCATTTAGCTTTACTTGTTCAGCAATGGATCCTCTGCAGTGAATGAGTGCCATCAGAATGAGGGATCAAACAGCTGATAAAAACATCACAATAATCCACAAGTAATCCACATGACTCCAGTCCATCCATTAACATCTTGTGAGTGAAAAGCTGCATGTTGCTTCCGGCTAAACAAATCCTCTATGCATAATATAGCTTTCTCCAGTTTCTTCATTTGGCCTCTCATTCTGACGGCACCCATTCACTGCAGAGGATCCATGGGTGAGCAAGTGATGTAATGCTAAATTTTTCCAAATCTGTTCTGATGAAGAAACAAACTCATCTACAACTTGGATGGGTAAAATGAATAAGTTTTCAGCAAATTTTCATTTTTGGGTGAACTATTCCTTTAAAGGGATAGTTCATCCCAAAAAATCTGGACTGTCCAAAACAACACTGAACCCCAACATTCTTCAAAATATCTTCTTTTGTGTTCAGCAGAAGAAAGAAATTCATACAGCTTTGGAACGACATGAGGGTGAGTGAATGGCTCCCATCTATGTATCGTATCACCTCGAGTTTCTAATTATAACACAGAGACCCAGTTTTGTGGGTTCTGGATGATGTGGGTTGTAAAGGGTGTACAGTAGGAGAGGGTTAAGAAGCCAGACTTATTACTGCAGATGCTGCCCCACTTCTGACTGACGGAGAAATCAAAGACAAATGAAGGTGGAGACATCTAGGAGGTTACAGTGATTAATGCATCTAGACAACAGGAGAAAGAGAGAGAAATAGAGAGATGGGGAGAGAGGGAGGGGAAGAAAGAGAAAAAGAGAGTAGGCTCAGATCCATTATGAAATCTATTCATGCTTATTAAAATCTTATTTCGCTGCTACTTTATTTTACACACAATGCAGCACATTCATTACTAGTGAAGAACATTGCAATCTTCTAGTATTTGGCTCAGTTTCAGAAGTGTTGCTCAATAGCATATGTATGAGTACTGATACAGACCAAACTTTCTGATTGTCATATTGATTAAATGCAAGAGTGTTTACTAATTAATCCCTTCCTGCACAGCAGTGGATCTGTCATGCTGAGAGGAGGCAGATATCAGTCCTGTCACTTTGGATTTTCAGCCATGATACACTTCTTTCAGTATACATTATATCTATTATATTTTGTATATTCTATCTATCTATCTATCTATTTTTTAAGTTTATCAGGGTCAGCTTTCAGGAGAGGGCATGTGCAAAAATGACTTTAATATACGGTACTTGGGGACAGTTATGGTATCAAATGTATCATCTATAGTCTATTGTAGGTACAATACTAAAACATTTACATAAACGATCATGAAATAATATTTTTTAAACAAACGTATAATTTATTTAAATGTCTTTTTTTATTATTATTGTAAATGCTACAAAGCCCCAATCAAACGTTGTTGTCCCAGATTGCAGGTGCGCTCGGGGACTGTGGCCCCGCCTGCATTAGTAAACCCCTCTAGTGCTGTATACGCTGGTCAGAAGAGCCCCTGAATCCAGCGCAAATATTCCCTGCCTCCCCTTGCATGTGCTGCGCGCTCGGGACGATGTTGCGCATTTAACACTGTCCACACATGCGGAATACACAGTCCTCTTCCCCCGAAGAAGTGCTAAAGGGGGCACTCCCATCTCTGCTCGGACTACTCGACAAACGCGAGCGATTCTACGGAGATTTTTATTCCTTTGGACAAAGGATAAAGAGCCAAAGAAGGGAAAAAGTGCGCTCGATGCTGTAAGTACGCACCTTTGTTTTCTCTCCACTACGCGTCCGTTTTGTCCCTGCAGTTTCCTCATTACCGAATGCAGTTTTCACTATAGGTTTTTTACTTTAAAGGCAAAGATACGGAACTTTTGTATATTGTCGGACAGAGTCCACACTTGACGAGCTGGTTATGCTGGAGATGTGAGGCTGGTGACGGACAAGCTCTTGGCAACTTCTCCTGTATCACAGGCAGAATACATATCAAATGCGTTTTGTCATGCTGTGCTGCTTCTAGTCAACGCATGAGATGTATAGAATCTGACAAAGATGTTTAGACATAACTAGAAAAATACATTTTCTTCTGTGAGATCGATCATTTAAAGTTTGGTTTAATGATCTCTGTATTACTGGGAAGCACAAACGATCCCCAAAGTTTAGAGACCTTATATATAAGAAGGAGAGAAGAAAAAGCCTTTTGACAATGTGTGATGCGAACCTTACCTAATCAGTCAGATGTGTTGAGAAATATTAATTTGATTCCATCTTATTATTTTGTAACAAACTTTTTAGTGCTAAAAAGAAGCTTCGGCTAAGACGCGGATTGGTCAGCCGGAAAGGTTCTTTAAATGGCTGATACCAAGAGAGTGGCCGATATATATGTAAGGAAGGATAATTATCAGCTTGAAGAGGTTTATTTTGCAACAATGATCATCTGACTGTACACTATCTCTTAATAGACGGCTACTAAATAAATATGAAACATTGAACTGATATTGATATATAATATACATTTCCTTTTTGTTATATTACTTAAGGACGAAAGGCGTATAGGCTACAGCTATAGGAAACATAAGATGAGGTCAGTTATACAGTGTTGCCATGGGCAACGGTCATTATTGGGAAATATATGACGACTGAACGACCAAGAATCAATTCTTCCAGAGAACCTACGTAATTATAGCAATTGAGGTGTACATGTACCCTGAAATTAATTTTCCTCAAAATTGAACAAAAACATATTTGCAGAAATTATCCATTTTCCATTGACAGAATTGTTGGTAGATGTTGATATTTGCAAAATGGCCATTTAGTGGCTGATTTATCAGTTTAGCCGACATATCAGTCTTTGAGTAACACAGATAATCACATTTTGAGGAATGCAAAGTGACACTACTGATATCAAAATGGCGAAATTGTTGCCAGTTTACTGGCCTATCCAGTGTATTGTTCTTTAACTGATGCAGATAAACACATTTGCAGGAAGACATGATGCAGTATGGAAAGTGGGAGACTATAATGCTTTTTATCTGCATATACTTTTAAGCTAGAAACACCCTGTTTATTAAAGAAAACAAAACCCCAAAAATGATGTTTGTAAAATTCAAAGCTTAAGTGTCTCAAGCATCTCTTGGGAACTTAAAATCCTCTAGGAGTTTTGACAGTAATTTATGTGCCTCTTAAAAGAGTTTTTAGGTCAGCATTATTCAGACACGCCACATTATGCGCAGATTCAGGTTTTCTCCCATCCACTGCTTGGGTACTGCTGGTCTCATGGGCTTTCCAACCTGCGACTCCATAGCAACGTAAAAGACAGATTCCACTAGTGACACTTCTCAGGGCCACCGGAGCCACAATCCATTGTATCTTCCTTGATAAGTATCAGGAGACTTTAAAAGACATCTTGCCCTAACTCAACCACTCAGCATCCAGTGGCTTTATCAGTACGCTCAGTGATTGTTCCGGTTTCAAAAAGTGCTTTCTGCTTTGAGTCCTGATGTTTTGATATGAAACTGAATTTCATGATGAAAATTTATCTTTGGTTATCTTCAGAAACTATATACCAAAGGCTAAGTTTAGGACTACAGGAGATGTCAGAAGACAGGAAATCCACCTCAGCTTCCAACTTGACATACACTGACAGCTCCGTTCAGCAGATTCTGCCTTTGCTGCTGCCATCTCAGCCTACTGTTCTTCAGCAATATGTCAAGATGTGATTTTCCTCTCAAGAGTCCTAATAAATACATCATTGCTCTCTTTTCATTTCTGAGGCATTCACTGGGACTTTTGACCAGCGTGCGACATTCAAAACACAATGTGTTTGATTGCTGTTGTGATTGAGCATAAAAGATCCCAGTCAGATTGCCTCCAGAAAACGGTAATTAGAAGACAAACAACATTATCAGTATTGTAAGGCATCTTCAGCATGCGGGTCAAGGGCTCTGCTTATAGCAGATAGGAGCCGCAGCTGTGCGGCTGTGGCGATCTATCCATTACGGGGATGGGGTTGGAAGCTCTCTGTTATCCTGTGTCCCACTGAGATATGAAGCGGAGAGGAGGATTTTAGCAGACTGGACTTGCAGCCACACATTGTCCACTTCAGGCTTCTAAGTGATTTATGTACATAAGCAGGCCCAATAGATGATTCCAGGACTCCGTCTGTGACCGTCTGTCTGGTTTATAGCAGCAGCAGTGTTGGAGAGTAACTAACTAAAGTAGTATAGGTTTTCAAGCATGAGCTACTTTTTCCACGTCTGTGCTGAGGGACTTATCAAATGTACTCACCCAAACAGTTCTTTCTCTCTCACTATCTCACACTGAATACAGCATTTGGAAGTCCAGTTTATTCTAGTGAATCGGTTCATTTTAAATGGTCACTTCTCTCATAGAATTTGAAAGTCAAACTCATTCCAGTGAGTCGGTTCGGTTCCTAAACGGTCCTCATGTAAGGTTTCAAAGTCCATTTCATTCTATTGAATCGGTTCTTCCTAAATAGCTATTTTTCTCAAATGTACAGTAGCTTTTGAAAATATGATTCATTCTAGTGAACCGGTTCATCCTAAATGGTCCTTTTCTCATACTGTATGTGGCATTTGAAAGTCGGATTCATTCAAGTGAATCGGTTCATCCTAAACGGCCCCTTCTCTCATATGTAACGTTTGAAAGTCCAATTCATTATAGTGAATCGATTCTTCCTAAATAGCTCTTTCTCTCATATGTAGCTTTTGAAAATGATTAATTCGAGTGAAAGGGTTCATCCTAAATGGTCCATTTCTCAAACTGTACGAAACGTTTGAAAGTCTAATTCATTCTAGTGACAGTTCTTCCTAAAAGGCCCCTTCTCTCATATGTTGCGTTTGAAAGTCCAATTCAGTCTAGTGAATCGGGTCTTCCTAAACGGAACGTTCTCTCATATGCAGCCTTTGAAAGTACGATTCATTCTGGGGAACTGGTTCAGTGTCTGTTCGTCAGATGAGGCTGAGCAAAACACTGAAGCTGATAAAGTTAACTTTTTAATAAGTTTACCCACTGAAGTGCATAACTCTATGTAGCCTATGTATGTGTGCATGTATTGTATATATTTTTTCTTAAATACGTGTTAGCCCATGCTAAGTTTGAAAAACAATGCATAAATGTGGCGTCTCTCATTAAAAACCGACCAATCAGAATCGACATTCAAATGACGCAACGTCGTTGGCTTCCGACCAAAATGCGGCTTGTCGCTAAAGGAGTTAGTTACCAGTGATCAGTAATGTAACTATTCAAGTCAGATTTTCATGATCACATTAGTGTATCATCAAACTCTCAGGTGCAAAGAAACTTCAAATTTAGACAAAATATCGTTTAAATAAATGAATGAAACTAAATGAAACAGGGCACGTAGCTTACATTTGCCATAATGAAGGAGTGGTTGATTGAGAGCGCTTGCGCATGGGTGAGCAGATGTTAGAATGGGATTCTCCATTCATGAGTAAATGTTTACTGTTTACAGTATGTAACTGTGCGTTTTTTTCCTATTCATTTACTATACTGACATAAGTTGTGTCGGTGATAGGAGAGATTATAAGTTTATAACGAGTCAGTTTTTAAAATTTTAAGATATCAAAGGATAGCCTATCACTTCAGGGGTTCAGAGAACAATCAAAGCAATGCAAAGCAATATGTACATTTAATGTAGGAAGACTGTAGAGAGGATGTCAGTAGGAAAACAAAGCTAAATTGGGTTTAAATTAGGGTGTTTTTGTTTTATTTATATAAATGTACCTCTTCAAAGTCAATATTGTTACCTTAATTTATTGTAAACCCCACATTGTATTTATGCCAGCAAATTGTCTCTTATTAAATTATTAATTGTTGTAGTTTTATTTATAAAACATTCTGTTTGTGTTTAGTACAATAATAGTCAAATGCAGAGTATAAAATTACAGAGCACCCAGTTCAGAGAATTTGAGATAAACAAAAAATAAATAATACAGAGTGAGAATTAAAAAAAAAATATATTGCTTAAGTAACTTTAGTGCTATTTTTTGTTTATCTGCTTCAAAGTACAATTAGATTGTATCATGGCAAACTACAGCTGAGTAGCTGTTTATCAAATTAATGGACATAAGTGCATTTCATTAAGATCTGATGGCTTCATTATTATATTATATGCTCTTCAGTTAAGGACCGGCATGTACTTGACAACATGTGGAGTGAAGGAATCATTAAATGGAGCCTCTAAATTGATTTAATTTTCCCTAGAGAGTGAGCGGTTGAATGGATGGATGAATAAAAAGATGAAAACCTCTCTGAGAAACAATATACTGCCATTGTTTGTACTCTGCTGATATGGTGTAAAGCAGCGGCGGTCCTCCGGGGGCAATAATTGTTCCCCGTATTGACTTGAGCGGATTCCTCGATGAGCTCAGATTGAACGTAGCCCATGGGAGGGGTTAAATGACATGTGATAGAACTGGGCCTTGGTTCTCATTTATTTTTCATCGGCTTCACCTCGTTTGTTTATAACGGTGATATTCAGACAGCTCCAGAACTGCTTTGCTGTGATTCTACTAGTCTCACACCACCGTATATTTGAGTCCTAGTCTTGCCCTATTTTACAGCTGTGTGGTGTTGCCGTGAAGACACCAGGCGTAAGGCAAGCGGACACAGATCCAGGCCAGCCCGTCCCCCTTTCGCTCTCCCTCTCTTTTCGCCTCTGTATGCCACTTTCCTTCTCTGTCTATCCGTCCGTCTCACTTGCCTGCTCGCTATCGAACTGTCTTGCTCCTCTGAGTCCCACAGCTCTGTTTCTCTCCTCTCTTCTCTGCGGTTTATTCGCTGGCCCAGATGAAACCCACACTTTAGTTACCCTTCTCCTTCCAGACAGTTCACAGAAGCAAGCGTCACTTCTATTGCTCATTCAAATATGTCATCTAATGGCCGTGGACAGGAATGATAGCACACACCGTGTGGTTTGTTGAGGAGAGCTGTCCTATTTCTTTTCTAAGCGATTGGATTTAGGACTGTCGCCTGGTGGATGATAAAATGGGCAAGAAATCCCTTTGAAGGAGGGAGCCGAGCCATATTTGCAGACCGGTATTTTTAAAAAGTGGTAACCTGCAGTTGTTAAAGAGCTATGTGATTTAAACCTTTAGCTTTGTTGTTGGAACCTAACGTATTTAGATTGATTCAGTGATGATAAATAATATTTTGACTTGAAAAAAATCAGTTAACTTACACTATCGTTCAGAAGATTTTTTCAATGTTTCTGAAAGAAGTCTCATGCTCAAAAAGGCTGTATTTTTTTTAAAAATACAGCTAAAATGGAAATATTGTGATAGGGCTGCATAATTAATCTTATTTTAATCATGTCATGATTTTTGTGTCTCTCTATTAATTAAGTATAATCACCTGCAGTATATTCCAGCTGGTTGTTTTTCCTGAAAACTTTTGTTGTTATCTTGCATTGGTAACAAGCCTTCATGTTAATAAAAAAACATGTACGTAATTTAAAGTTATTGGAATTAATATTAGGAATTTCACTGTTTTACTTTTTCATAGAGAGTATAGTTAAATCATTTTATAAATATAATAAATCTAGAATTTAGATGAAGTAAAATAAACCATGCATATGAGTTGATGTTCTCATGATTTGTGCTTAGGTGAAAGCGCAATAATTCTGGCGAAATGTAGAAAGAAATTTCTCAAATGACAATAATCATCTTTTTTGAGCAAAATAATTGTCGTGCAGCCCTATTTTTGAAATATTTTAATTATCTAAAATAACTGATTTCCATTTGAAGGTTTTCAAACATAATTTATTCCTGTTATGGCTAAACTGAATTTTCAGCATCATTACTCCAGTCTTCAGTGTCACATGATTCTTCAAAAACCATTCTAATATGCTGATGTGGTGCTCAGAAAACATTTCTAATTATTATACAGTAAAAGTTTAAAACAGCTGTGCTGCTTAATATTATATTATTTAGGTTAACTTTTTATTGCAATACAGACTTGAGCATGGACTCTTTTGAACAGCAATCACCTACAGTATAACATCCTAGTTCATCGCATCTCTAATTATTGGCGACATCAGAAATGGATATTATATAATAGCTGCTTTTTTGAACATTTTAGCAATTTAAAAATATTAAAAAAGGATTTTTTTACGCGGCACCCCTGAAACACTGATCTAGAACACTATAGCAACGCCTTGGCAACCATCCTAGCATTATAATGGTGAGTTTTGCATGAGCAAGCACTAAAATCTAGTTACTGCTCCTTTTCTGTTTCTGTTTTTGTTTTATGAGGATGGGATTTGGGTTCCGGAATTGCTATATTGCAAAAAAATATGAACCCAAGAGCTTTTGTTGCAACATCCACAGTATTTTTTGATGAGAAATAAATTGGTTATGAAATATTAATGGTTGTGCATGGATTAATTAATGGTACAGTATTAGATGCTTCTTTTAAAAAAAGAAAGAAAGAAAATGCTGTTTATGGGAAGGTTCAGCTCCCGAAGAGCTGTCAGTTCCTGGTACTGTCCATGTTTCTGAAACAGCAAGTTTGACTGCCCTCAGGCAGGCTTTTGGAAGAGAGCAACCTAGTGTTCACCACTACTGCTGCTGATAAATGATACAGTGACTATGTAGAAGTGAACTAAGCTTCATATGAGTTGTCCCTCGACAAATCTCAGGAAGAAAAATCTTCTGTTGTTTTTCAGGATATTAGGGGGGGCTTAATTCCCTCCTGAATCCTTCTTGTGTTCCTCTTTTTCTTTGATGAGCGTAGGATATTAAGTTACGAGGGCATGACGCGTGTTTTAAGCCTCAAACATTATGACAGTGCTTAATGCATCACTTCCATTAACGTTAACAATGCAAATGTGTTTAGTAGTTGTCGTGACAACAGTGGCAGACATTCAGAGTGAATATTTTGGCATTACCTTTAATAAATAATTGCTGTAATGAAAAGACATCGTGCTTTGCGTTTTTAAAGTACAGGGAAAATGCAAAACTTTAACTTATTACAGTACAGTAAATTATGTTTCTAGGTCAGTACTGTATGTGCTAGTTTTTTTTCTCCTTCTTGAGAATTGCTGCCTTATATTAGGATCTTGCATAACCAAGTGCAATAAATAATTACCAAAATAGTAAGACAACAAAATTGTCTCTGAACTAATAATGAAGTCTGAAAATCCAGTTTAGGATTTTGTAATCTAGTGTTTGATTCTGCATGTATGTAATGTCCAAAATATGAAATATAATGTATATCGTTAGCCACATTTGAAGTCATCATTAACGGTTGATAAATGCATATCTGTGACCATATTTTCTATTTTAGTGCACCAAGTTGCTATTTATTTTATTTTATTATTTTATTTTCCAGCATATTAGTTAATATTTTATTTTATGTAATTTTATATCATTATAATCATATTGTCAAATATCATATTATTTTATAGTGCAGTTATTTTCCATTTTTTGTATTTTCCATGTTTTTTGTTTAGTTTTTTTTTTGTTATTTTCCAGTGTTTTATTTATTTGTTTTTGCTTTGCTTATGCTTTTGTTTTTTTTAAAATTATTTTTCAGTCTTTTATTTTTGTTTTGTTTGCTTTGCCTCACTTTGTTTATGCTTTGTTTTTATTTGTTTGTTTTTTTTGTAGTTGTTTTGCCTTGCTTTGCTTATGCATTGTTTTTAGTTTAGTTTAGTTTAGTTTAGTTTTTAACAATAGACCATTCATCTTAAAGTGCATGCTAATCTCTACATAATAAATTGTATCTATATTTGTTGACTGTATCTGCATGTAACCTCTGCAAGGTTAAGTTACGCTTGTAATGTTGCTTTGAACTACTTACAAGCAAATAATATCAAATTAATGCCGCAAGATGAAAGCCTGTACTGTGTAATTTATTTAAATGCCCACAACTGGATAATATTTACTTCACAGGAAACCAATATATCATCCAGCGCACAATGACACGGCTGTGAAAGGACTTCAGTGAGTGTCCGTGTGTTTTTCTGTCAACACTAGAGTTATGTGTTAAATCTGCTGGCAGCTTCTTAGCACTAAAATGAATGTGGGTGCAATTTCCTCTCCACGCTGTAAGGTTTTAATTGGTGGTACCCTTCAAGCGATAATCGTCAAATGCTTCCTGCCTCTTGAATCCTGTCTTGGTGGCAGGTGATTGAAAAGGTCAAGCAAGAAAACCTACACTGACAGTCCTGATGAATGACAGGGCCGCTTGACTGAGCCACTGGGGAGAGAGACACCAGGACGGCTGATTTTCTCCAGCGTGTTATTGCATGCAACATTTAGCGTATGAAACCCTGGGCTTGGTTTTGCTAACAGGCACGGCCGCATTCAAAGTATATTTTATAAACATTATTTTAACACATTACATAAGCTGATTGTAAGTTTCTAGGTTGTGTAACATATTGTAGCTACAAGTGAATTCTTACACGAAGCAACCTTAACCATCACAAAGTGGGATTTTTAAACAATAACAGTTATTAGACCACCTACATGGTAGTTTAGCATTATCAAGACGTGCTAGCATGGAAAAGTCAATTTTATTATTTGCAAACCTTTCACGGGGCAAAATGCACAGGGAATGTGGTGAGTGCTAATAATTAATCTTCGGCTGTCTCGCTTCGTCTCGTTTGCGTATGCCGTTATTTAAGCTTTAGCGAGGAGCCGTTAGTCAGATATTTCATCTGACCTCTTTGCTTTAGTTACTGTCTGAGCCTCTCTCTCTCTCTTTCTCTCTCTGTCTCTGTCACTATCTGATATTGCTTGCTGACTTCCCCCCCAAACACCCAGACATTTTGTTTGCCGTTCAGAAATCCTGTTGAGATGTCTAACGCTTGTGTACACTTCAGAAATATGGCGTGTGCTAACCCAAGACACAGAAAACAGCTCCATCTGTCCCTTTTGGAAACCTTTAGTCCAATGTAATAAAAACAGGCAATGAAATATACAATGGGGTCCAAAAGTCTGTGAGCCCATTAAAGTGGGATTTAAAATCTCTCTCTCTCTCTCTCTCTCTCTCTCTCTCTCTCTCTCCGTCTCTGTCACTGTCTGATATTGCTTACTTCCCCCCAAACACCCAGACATTTTGTTTGCCATTCAGAAATCCTGTTGTGATGTCTAACGCTTGTGTACACTTCAGAAATATGGTGTGTGCTAACCCAAAACACAGAAAACAGCTCCATCTGTACCTTTTGGAAACCTTAAGTCCGCTATAATAAAAAAAAAACAGGCAATAAAAATATACATTGAGGTCCAAAAGTCTATGAGCCCAATAAAGTGGGGTTTAAAATCTAGCAAAAAAAAACAAACAAAGTTTTAGGATGCAAGACCTCACTGTATATATTTTATTTCATTTCATTTATGACAAAATATTAATTATTTTATTTTCCAGTTTATTTGTTATTTTTTAGTGTTTTATTTTCCAGTTTTGTTTTGTTTTTTGTTTTGCTGTGATTTTATAAAAACAATAGGACACTCAAGGTGATTTTAAAGTTTTTATTATTTTATTTTATTTTATTTTCCAATTCATATTTAATTGTTTGTTTATTTTTTTGTTTTGTTTTTAATTTTGCTGTAATTTTATAAAAACAATAGGACACTCAAGGTGATTTTAAAGTTTTTATTATTTTATTTTATTTTATTTTCCAATTCATATTTAATTGTTTGTTTATTTTTTGTTTTGTTTTTAATTTTGCTGTAATTTTATAAAAACAATAGGACACTCAAGGTGATTTTTTGAGTGAAAGTTTTATTTTATAATTTTATAATATTTATTTGATATTTTGTTCTTCTATTCTTTTTAGAATTTTAATTCCCAGTTAATGTTTTATTTGGTTTCTTACACTGTGATTTTATTCACACAACAGGACACTCAAGGTGATTTTAAAGTATTTATTTAATTTTATTTTTGCTTCCAATTTATAAAGACAATAGGCCACTCAAGGTGGTTTTTGATGTCTTTTGGGAATTCTAATTATATTCATCCATATGCTATACAGCTTAAAGTGCATACAAACCTTTACATTACATAAATTATTGTTGATTTTATTTGCATGTAAACGCTGCATGTTTACGTTACACTATAATGTTGCTTTGATCTACTTAGAAGCAATTCATGAAAATAAACAAAGGCTTCACTGTATATTTTAAGTTGAATGTGGCTGATTTATTCATTTAGCCAAGTTTGTGATAAACAAGGCCTTTTCATTTTCTTCTGGTGAGTCAGTTCAATTATCCCTGCAAGGTAGCAAAGACCATCCCTGACCTGCAGCAGACTGTGCGTTCACACACACACACACACACACACACACACACACACACATACACATACATACATACACTTCTGTTTCACCCCAGGCTGTTGGGCCATGTGGATCTTTCTAAATTATATTATTAGAGTAACTTGCTTCCCTCTTACAGTTTCAGCCTTCTCTGGAGAGCTGTTTGGGTTTTGGTGAACTAAAAAAATGGAACGTATTCAAGTGGGATAGGCAACAAGTATTTTTGACCTATTTCACGCACATAAAGTAGAAAATTACATTGTCATGCTTTAAATGAAGAAAGTTCAGAAAAGCAATATCATGTAGAGTCATTTAACACAGGTGTTTTCCATATGTTAAGGTAACAGTTTTATTGGTTATTCCCTTGCAGTAACACTCAAGCAAGCCAGATAAATTAAAGTTAATATGAAAAATATCCCAAAGTCACACTTTTTAAATCCATAAAAACACCAGTGAAATACAACAGTTGTTTAAAATCTTCTTTAAAAGTATCATTTATGGCAAATGCATGCTGTCTATTATAGGCCTTTTTTTGTAATATTGAAACCAAATCAGACAAAAATGGTATAGAATTAGATTTTTTGTAAATAAAATTGAAAACCAAAAGACACTAAGGGAAACCGTTTTTACTGCTTTCTCTCAAAACAGGTTCTTTAAAAATATCTGTCTGTCATTACTGAAACTGTTCTTTTTGGAGGAAGCAGAGGATTGAATTGTGTTTGCACATAGCTGATGTGGTTATGGTTAGTATATTGTGCAAGTTATTGTCAGTGTCACATTTATTGAGCATTACAATTATCCAAGCTTTCCATATTCTGCATTTACATGTCAGCAATACCATTTACGTGTCAACAATACCACAATATCTCAGTCACGTTGAGGGAATATAGAGGAGGTAGGATAGATTTTATTAGTTCTAAAAGCCAAAAGAACAAGACGCTATTATTCAGATAAAAGTATTCTTTCAAAGTATCCCAAGATACAAGCATTCTCAGATAGCATTTGATTGGACAAAAATCTGTGCAGTGCAGGATGAATCATCAGTATTTATAGTTTGATGTGAAAGAGAGTACATTTTAAATGCTTGCTGGTGAAAGTGCACTTAGTCAGTATTTAGGAGTTTACAATACTAGCATGTAAATTAATTCAAAGCCTGCATGGACTAAAAGTCATTAAACTACAATTTATTTCACGTGGCTTTAAATGCACAGTTAAAGGAGTAGTTCATCGGATGATTTCTTAATCGGAACAGGTTTGGAGAAATTTAGCATTACATCTTTTGTTCACCAAAGGATCCTCTGCAGTGAATGGGTGCCGTCAGAATGAGAGTCCAAACAGCTGATAAAAACATCACAATAATCCACACAACTCCAGTCCATCAATTACCATATTGTAAAGCGAAAAGCTGCGTGTTTGTAGGAAACAAATCCATCATTGGGGCATTTAACTTTAAACCATCACTTCTGGCCAAAATACGGGTCCATAATGACGCTTCCTCCAGTGTAAAAGTCCATCCCCTGTTGTCCTCGTAATCCACTGACATATTTGATTTGAATTGTTTTGGGCTGTTTTCACATATAAATAGTGCTTGATCTCTGCACATTTCTCCCACATTTCACTGCTGAAAGCAATATTATAGATAGAGGACTTGTATTTTAGCATGAAGCAATGGTTTGAAGTAAAAAACGTCTTGATGGATTTGCTTCTTACAAACATGCAACTTTTTGCTTCACAAGATGTTAATTAATGGATTTGAGTTGAGTGTAGATTACTTGTGGATTATTGTGATGCTTTTATCAGATGTTTGGACTCTCATTCTGATGGCACCCATTCACTGCAGAGGATCCATTGGTGAGCATGTGATGTAATGCAAAATTTCTCCAAAATCTGTTCTGATGAAGAAACAAACTCATCTACACCTTGGATGGTCTGAGGTTGAGTACATTTTCACTTTGAAGTGATCTATTCCTTTAAGGTGCGTTCACTTTTACAGCTGTTCTGCGAAATACTGTACATTTCATTAGGAATCCACGCGATGGGAAATTTTACATGAGGGCGAAAGAATTCTCCACCAGATTTTGCAACAGGTTCAAGCTGATCAACTGAAAGCTCCTTGGTTTGAAAGAGATGAGCTGTTTCATACATCGCTACACTACTGACAATAGACAATCGATTTTGTCTGCCCGCTGACATTTCGCTAATGTGACTGCACCTAAACACTTATTACTGTTTCATTTGTAAGATTTGTCAAATTAAAGTCCGGGGAAGTTGTGGCCTAATGGTTAGCGAGTCGGACTCGTAACCCAAAAGTTGCGGGTTCGAGTCTCGTACCGGCAAGGATTGTAGGTGGGGGGAGTAAATGTACAGCACTGTCTCCCACCTTCAATACCACGACTGAGGTGTCCTTGAGCAAGGAACCGAACCCCCGACTGCTCCCCGGGCGCTGCAGCAAAAAAATGGCTGCCCACTGCTCCGGGTGTGTGTTCACGGTGTGTGTGTGTTCACTGCTGTGTGTGTGCACTTAGGATGGGATAAATGCAGAGCACTAATTCCACATGTCACATGTCACCTCACAAAAAGAGGGTTGAAAATGTTCATGAGATGCTAAAAAATGTATGATATAACCCTTTTAATTTTTATTTTAATTATAAAATGTCATTCTGTCAGTCAGCCAACACCAAACAACGTCATAAAACATGATTTGCGTTTGTCCCTTTTGAACATTTTAGCACACAAATGTTTTTCCCCTAGTTAATCTGTACACCTGCTATGGCCTGATAGAGCGTTTCTCTGTCTCTCTCACTCTTCCTCTCTCTCTGTGGCTTTGCCAGAAATCCATGAGGTTCAGTCCTGATGCCACAGTATGGGTTGCTAAGCAGCAGATCCTGTGTACACTCACACAGAGTCTGAGGGATGTGCTCAACTACGGGCTCTTCCAGCCAGCGGTGGACGGGCGGGAGAGTGGTTTCCTGGAGGAAGAACGACCCCTGAGAGACTATCCGCTATCCACCAATAAAGGCGTTCCAACCCTTGAGGTAACATGTCACTAGTTTGTTGCTTGAATGTTGCGGAGTCAACTTAAGCTCGATCCATGATGTAACTTTGAAACAATATGTGCAAGGATACCAGAAAGGGACATTGGACGTCACTATCTGCAGAGTACTTCCACAAATATCCACAGGAATTATGCTGGTAGACACTGAACTAGAAGGTAATCTGCCTAGAACAGTAGTGCCGTCACTGAAAGCAAGATTTGGACAACTTTAAAGCACAAATAGCACACATTTTTTTGTACGAAACAATCCATTTAAGCACTTTACCAAATATGTGAGCTTTGCATTTCTGCTTTAAAACCCTCCAGTACACTTGCCCCCTAAACTTCCATTGACAGTGTATTAGTGTAAACAGCTTTTATCATTGTTATTTATTTAGTTATTTATTTATTTATTTATTCGTGTTTTTATTTTATTTATTTTTTTAATAAGGAACAAATCAAAATGGTTTTCTGTGGTAATCAACATGAACAATAATTAATCTTATTAACTTTTTATTGTGAGAAGAAATGACCATGCATATTTATTATGTCAAGGAGAATCAGTTTATTTATTGTTTTTTTGTTTTCGTTTAATTATTTTAAAATTTTAACATGTTTTTTTTCACAATTAATGGATCAACAGAATTGCTAATAAATGTGAACAATCATTAATAATTATTAAAATAGTTTTAATTTTATTGTGAGTGTAATATACACACATAGACTTCCATTGTAAATGCATTACTATAAACACAGATTTTATTATTGTATTTCTTTGTAATTATTTAATATTATTTATTAATTTTTACAATTAAAGAAAAATCTGAATTATTTTTGTTGTTGTAATCAACATGAACAATAATGAATAATTATCAAAATAATTTAACTGCGAGTACAAATGTCCATTCATATTTATTATGTCAAGGATAATCACAATGGCAAAATGGTTTATTTCTTAAAATCTTTTTTTAGTCCAAATAGTTTTTGTGGTAATCAGCATGGACATTAATTAATATAAGTTATCAAAATAATTTAATTGTGAGTATAAATATCCATTCATATTTATTATTTATGTCAAGCACGATCCCAATGACAAAATAGTTTTGACAGTGATGATAACTGCTATAAATTGCCACCAATGCAGTGATACGAGGCTGGCGTCACTCTTTAAGATGTGCTTTCTGTACAGGAGCATTCTCAGCTCTCTCTGTGAGAAGGCTGATGTCAGGCTGGTGTAACCGGAACCTTTTGTAGTTCTCCTGTATGTTCATTCAAGCCTCAGGGCCTGATATAATCATATTACTATCAAGGCAGCGACCAGCCAAGAAGAGCTGCAAATGGAGTATAATGAAACATATTTCTATTTTATCATTTGTTTGAGCTAAGATTTATATAAATTATTTAAAGACATTATTTGTATGCCATCTTGCTTACGAAAAAACTTGATGTTACCATAATACTTTAGTACTCTGATATAAAATAGGGTATTAAATAATTGTCTTATTAATGTACCATGATATTTGTAATTTTTATTTGTAGATTGTAGCAGTACCATGGAACGTTTTGGATAATGCTTTATTATTTCTAGATTATTGTAAGTGTATTTCACGTCAAAATGTTTATTTTGTTAAACTGAATATTTAAAGATGATATTAATTTCTAAATTAATCCAATGTAGCATATAAACAGAATGTTTTTTTCACTCCGATTTAATTTTGCAGTTCCGTTACAAGAGCAGAGTGTACCAGCAGCCAAACGTCAACGAAAAGCAAATAGAAAAACTCCACACACAGGTAAGACTTTTATTTTTTTTATAAAAATGTTGCTGTGACGTATGTCGATTAGCCTACTATGCATATTTGTCAAAAATGTGTCTATTTTTGATGCGCAGAGGGTGATTAACTTGTTTTCCGTTATGATAATTGTGTCTTTTACATTCATATCAAATGGAAGCTATTTGCTTAATTGCAAGCAGGAGAGAGCGTCTTAGGATATGACTGTTAAAACAGGAAAGAAATGTTTGAAAATCTTGCTTTTTATATTCAGTCGCTAGGAATGAATATCTAACATACAGCAATCATTCTAGAGTCTGCTGCTAAATAATGCAGGAGACCGGAGCATTTACATACATTTGGACTTGGCGGGATTTTCGGGGCGAGATGGTCATTGATGTTGACGTTTTAGTGTTTCGGCCAGTTTTTCCACTGTGGTCATGAGCGTTTTTGCAATCGAAGCTCCGAACCAAGTTTTAATTGCCGACTTCTTCCAGCACTGTATGTCCTGTGCTGTGCTCGATCTCTTCCTCTTTATTGCTCATCCTATTTATCTCCCGTCCCCACAATGCTACCCTCAGCATTAAAAATTCCCCCTCTCATTGCTCTGAGCTTTCAAGCTCCTTTAATAAGTTATTATATTACAGCTCCGTACGCCACCAGGGTTTGTAAAGGATGACGTAGGAACAGCTTTGTGTACATAGTTGTTTCAGAGGAACAGATATTCACCTCAGATCATACTGAATATCAGTGCATTATACATGCAGTGGAGGCAAATGCTTAGAGGGGTTTGTTTTAAAAATCTGACTGCATTATAAAAAATGAAAAGGTGTAGTTGTTACCTTAAAGAGATATTTCTACGTGATCTGACTCTTAAAAATAATTTTTATTGGCGTAACCCAAGGAGAACTGTAATAACTGAAGAAAGCTGGCTGTTTGAACTCAATGGCAGTTGCTCGGCTGGCGCATAAATGATTGCTTATAGGCACTCATGGTGCATTCAAGTTATTTTGGAAAGATTGCATTTAAAATTTGAACGCACATTAATGCCACCACCATGTCTTAATTAAATGGGAAACTCTGGATTTTCTTCGAGCCCAGAGTTTTTTTTTTGGCTGTGTCAGTGAGAAAACATGGCAGACACAGTGAATGAAGTGTATGTAGTTCATTGTCGGTTTGTTGAAATGTAATATTTCTGAATGAATAAACCAGTTTTACGTGATTTTTATAAGATAACACTGACAAGAATACTTTTTACTGTGTAAAAGGATGAATGTTGTCATTGTGCTAGGTGACATCTCTACATTGTAGTCAGTGGCGGCTCGTCGGGGGAGGCAGAATTTTAAGGTTTTAACACAGACTTTTAAGAAGGGATGGATGTTTGCTTCAAGTGATAGGCCAGGTAAGTGAAATTATATTATTTTGCTGTATGTATGTCGTTTTCTTTACGTTTTCTGACTAAAAGCAACCAAAAAGCCGTTTTAAAGTGGTTAAGCAAATAATAATAATAATAATCGGCAGGGATCCCAGACCAATACAATTAGTGTGCCTCCTCTATTTTAAAACCCACGAGCCGCCACTGATTGTAGTTAGCCTAATGGGTTTAAAGTTGTTAGCTAGCGTCGAGGTGTGAATTATTGATAGCGTTGGTAGGACGGGATCCAGAAGTTAAATAATACAAACTCTAATGTTTTGTACGAGTATGGCACTTACTCTATTGTGTTGGAGGTCTTTGTGTGTGTACTGGGTTGTGCGTAAGAGTTGACGTGCGTCAAGTGGTCTCTAACTCTTTGCCTTGCCAAATCAGCTGTGCTCCCTCTCTCTCTCTCTCTCTCTCTCTCTCTGATGTCTCTGTACTGGGAGCTGCTCTCCTATCTATTTTTATCTAGCCTTGTATTGCAGCATGTGTGTCCCAGAGATCTCAACATGAGAGAGGAAGTGAGCAGAGACCCTTCACACTCTTGTCAACTTCATTTCCATCACTCGCTCCTGTTCCTTAACTTCCTCCACAATCATTAGTTGTCAGTGTTTCTCGTTTAACCTCAGCTGCACTCTCGTTCTCTCTTAAACCTCCTTTAAGGTCAACCTGAGGAAATTTATGGATTATATCCAGCATCATCAAGTGGACAAAGTCTCCAAGATGTTGGAGAGAGGGTTGGACCCCAACTATCATGACCCTGAAACTGGTGGTACGGGATGCCATATCAGATAACCTCCAGAATTGCACATTAAGGACTATTCAGGCTTTGTTCCCAAGCTACAGTTCCAGATTGATTACTTTACTGCACCATTATTTTGTTTCCTTTTTAATCGATATGGTGTAGTCGGAACATTACTATTTCAGCAGTTAATATGTAACGTATTTACTCACTGATTTAATCTCATGGCCATATCCAATACCGTTAGTGATAATTCTTTTTTTTATGTCAGTTAATGGATTTGATGGCAGAGATTATAAATCTTTACGATATTAAATGTATGCTCTCACTATATATCTATAGTCTGTATGTTCTAGTCTATATAATCTATATATTCTGCCTCAAAATTAGAACAAAATGGTTATTATGTAGGTTTATATTTTATTATATTTATATACACTATGTTTAAAATGTTGGGGTCGGTAAGATTCTTAATTTTTTTGAAAAAAGTCTCGTGTTCACCAAAACTGCATTTATTTGATAAAAATACAGTAAAAGCAGTAATATTATGAAATATTATTTCAATTTAAAAAAACAGTTTTCTATTTCAATATATTCTAAAATGTAATTTATTCCTGTGATGCAAAGCTGAATTTTCAGCATCATTACTCCAGTCTTCAGTGTCACATGATCCTCCAGAAAGCATATCATAATATGCTGATTTGATGCTTAAAAAACATTTCTGATTATTATTATTACTACGTTAGAAACAGCTGTGCTGCCTATATATTTTTTTTTGTGTAAACCATATTTTTTTTCAAGGTTCTTTGATGAAGAGTCAGTTCAAAAGAACATTTATTTGAAACAGAAAACATTTGTAACATTATAAATATCTGTAATGTCACTTCTGACCTTTAATGCATTTAATGCACACAAGGATTTAATACATCCTTGCTGAATAAAAGTTTAATTTTATTTATTATAAAAGTTAAAAAAAATTATTTCTTTGAAAAAAAAAAAAAAAAGATTTACTGACCCCAAACTCTTACATGGTAGTGTATTCATAATTTTTCTTTTATCTTTATATTTACATTGTATTAAGTCACAAATAAAGACGTAATTACAGTCTCACAATGTCATTTATATATTAGATTTTTTTTTCTTACAACTGTAACACCAAGTATCCGATATAGTCCAATATTATACATATCAAATTATTGTTTTGATAAAACATACAAATCCCTTGATTAATATCTTGCTTTTATTAAGAGAGATTTACCTAATACATTATACTGAACTTGTTTTTGTGTTTCTGGTCTGCAGAGACACCACTAACCCTTGCTGCCCACCTGGACAATATGGTGGAGATTATAGTGACATTGAAAAACGGCGGGGCTCATTTAGATTTCCGCTCTCGGGATGGGATGACTGCCCTGCACAAAGCAGCCAGGGCAAAGAACCAGATAGCTCTTAAGGTAATAAATGACCTCATCCAAAACGGCGGCATGAGTTTATGGCTGTGTTAGAGTGATCCTCTTCTTTGATTGCCACTTTGTTTTTTGTAAGAATGACTGCTGTTGATCTAACACAGAGCAGTACAGTGATATCTTACAGTGTCAGTAATGCTGCTGAGTTTACAGTTTACATTTATTACTTTGACAGATTGTACTTTTATTCAAAGCACACTCTGTTTTGTTTATTTAAAAATGAATCAGTAATTAAGTTTTTTTTCTTCATTATTTCGTTGTTGCTTTCTTCCCTTGACAACAATTGGAAATAATACTGCTGATGTACTACTGTTTTGTGCCCTGAATATTGTAAAACACAATTTCCTGTCTGCCGTTGCTCTTGCAGTATATTGCTTGCTGGCTGTTTACTTTAAAAAGGCTTCATGCAGAATCTTAATTTATGTCAGTTCGAAGTGCTAGACCCATCGATTTCCTATTTTCATTACTGAGTGGCTGGGTTTTGTAATTTTAGAAGGAAAAAGTACTTGTAATCATTTAGTTATGAAACGAAAATTTACTTTTAGTCATGCAGTTATGAAACTGCTTGGTTTTGTAAAATTGAATAAAAAAAAAAACAAAGACATTATCTAAAAAAAAAAATCAAGCAGATTTGTTTACATGCATATGTATTGTTTTACATGTTTACGTTACATGTTTTTGCAGAGTACTTAAATTTGTAGGTTTTATAAGTTTTAAAATATTTGTTATGCTTTATAAGATTTGTTGTGTTTGACAACCAAAATGTAAAGTGAATGTTTAATGATTGGTTATAATAATTCAAGACACTTTTTCTGATATACAGTGCCGTTCAAAAGTTTGGGGTCAGTTATAATTTTTTTTTTTTTTAAAGAAATTAATACAGTGAATGCAGTTCAGCAAGGAACTGCATTCACTGTATTAATTTGACAAAAGATCTCCATTTCCAGATCATGTGACACTGACGACAGGAATATTGATGCTGAAAATGCCATCACAGGAATAAATTGCTTTCTAAAATATATTAAAATCGAAAATAGTAAAAATATTTCACAACTTTACTGTTCTGATGTATTTTTCATCAAATAAATGCAGCCTTGGTGAAAGTGTCTTCTTTCAAAAACAATTAAAAATTTTACCAACCCCAAACTTTTAAACAGTAGTGTAAAAGCTAAGAAGCCTTCATTTTTTATTTGGCTTGTCACACATGGACATTAAAAAAAGCTGAAAAAGTCCCAACACACAGTCCCAAACCCATCACTAGCAACTATCCTGAGCTGTGGCGTGAAAGGCAGCAGACAAGAAAAAATTGTCCTTTCATCCTTTAAGACCCTTCCAAAAAACAAGGCTCTGCTTAAACATAAGCATAATATCTTATTTGGTGTATTTTCCTCTCTGAAGGAAACCTAATCCTCTTTTCCCTCTGCAGACTATGTTGGATTTGGAAGCGTCTCCAGACTATAAGGACCGGCAGGGCTTGACTCCACTCTACCATACAGTGACTGTAGGGGGAGACCCGAGCTGCTGCGAGGTCCTACTGCGTGCCCATGCCAGCGTCGGATGCCATGATGAGAACGGCTGGCACGAGATCCACCAGGTGCCGCTGTCTTTCACATTATTAGCTGGTGACAGTCAATGAAAAAGCTTTCGGTTGAGAGTGAGGTAATATATGCATCAGTGTAGTGAAGCTGTGGAAGTTGTAATAGAGCTGCAGTTTTATATGACAGCAGCTTTGTTCAATTAATGGACAGATGACGAGATCAAACTAGTTGAACGCATCATCAAGTCCATCAATTGTGACGGCGTACTGACATCTAGTGTTGTGACAGGTGGACTGCAGGATGCCAGTCAAATTGTTTCCGAGGTGTTTTTGATCGCACTCTGCTGGGAAAACGGAAAAGCAGCATGTCTGGTTTACTTTTAGACACTTTGAAAAATATGAGATGACAACGTACTGAAGGCTTAATGATGTTTTCATGTTTCAAAAGAATTTTGGATCTGTCGTAGGCTGCTGTATGAATTTTTAAGGCTCACAGAAGCTTTTCTTTCAGAAGAAACTGTTACAAGATCTGTTTGCTCATTTTTCTCACTAAAATGATATGCTGTGTGAACTAGTTGTTCCCATTTTGTATGGCAGGCTTGTCGATACGGCCACATCCAGCACCTGGAGCATCTCTTGTTCTACGGAGCCGACATGCATGTGGAAAATGCATCTGGGAATACGGCTCTCCATATCTGCGCTCTGTACAGACAGGTATGTACTCACACTGTACCTTTTAATGATCCAAAGTCAGCTCCATTTGAAAAGTCAATAAACAGAGGTTATTGGCGTCATACAACAGAATACACTGTCAATAGGAGAGTATATTAAAAAAATTGTTTTCTCTTTGTGGATCAATAACGTTTCCAGCGAAAAATCAATGGCCCCAGGGCCAGAGATGAGATTGAGTGCAGCAGGGAAACTTTCTCAGAAACTTTAATTTTTGGGATTAAACTGGGATTTGGGATTTTGGGATTTCTTTAAAACAAAACAAAAAACGTGTTTTAATGCATGATAGAAATATGTGGAAAACCTATTATTTTCATGATATTATGACAATTTATATATAAAATCTGCAAGTATATATTAAATGTGACATGTTTATATATGTATATATATAATTAGAATATAAGTGGGATGAAGTGGGATGTTCTAGTATATATTTGTATCTCTATTAAATTCAGTATTTATTTAAAGTCAGTTAAATTATTAAATTACATTACATTACATTATTAAATAAATTTTTTTAAACTGAAAACAGAATTTTAGGATTCTGCTCTATTTTGGGGTCACTAATAAAAAAACAAGTACTATAATAAAATACATAATATACAATTTTAGTAAAAATATATGCTGAAATGATGCCATGTTCATTTGTATAAATGCCAATGACCGATTGCCACTAATTACACTGGTCATTATTCACCATTGTCTCCCATTCCATCCATGATAAACCTCAAGCTGAACTGGAATCAGCTGGAACACTCATGACTATTAGCACCAGCATTCAGTGTTTATGAATGGACAACGGCCCATTACACTCACCACACTAAGCAGCCAGGCAGATAATCACCTTATGTTTCCTCTGTGGGAGATCTAGTCTGCTCCGTTGGCTCGGGGTCACAGCATGGGCGCCATTGTCTGCTGGAACTACTAGCGCTAGCAGTATTCACTGTCGCTCTGTATATAACATCATGTTCCTGCTCTGTCATAGGCCATATTGATCTTACATCCACAGTGTGTCCCACTTTTTTCTTTTTCTTTTGTGTCCTTCTAGTCTTATATTGTGTCCCTCTAGTATAGTCTTATACTGTATATTCTCACTGAAAAAGTGAGAAATAAATGTAGAATTCAATTTATTGTATTGTCTTAAAGTCTAATTTTAAAATTTAACAAACTGTACATCTGTCACTCACATTCTACGTCAAATTAAATAAATATAAATATATAGTTATATACTCTAGGTATCACCTAGAGCTAATATATTGAACTGGAAAACCTAAAATTTTTCAAATTTTTCTATTTACCCTTCCCCGCCCCTAAAAAAAAAAAAAAAAAAGAAGATAATATATAAAATATATACGTTTTTGATATAAGTATATTTAAGTTTTATATTTTAAGTATATATCAAATTCTTTTTAGTATATATTTATATCTTTATTGCATAAAATCTTTCGGTAATATATACAGCTAAATTATTAAATTATATTTATTAAATCTCTTTAAACCTGAAAACACAGAATTTTAGGATTCTAGGTCACTAATCAAATTTTTTAAAAATGTGACTAATTAACATTTTTATATATTTAAATATGGAAACAAAAACAATTTTAGGATTCTATTTTTAGGACATCAGTTGATGTCTAGGACTAATCAATTAAACAAATTCTGGCATTGACCAATGACCATGACAACAAAATTAAAGAAATTCATATTGTCTTCTTTGATTGCTTTCCTAAGTATGATGCTGAATTGCTGATGCCTTTAAATACACTTGAAACAAATCGCCCTGGTCCACCCCTGCTCTTATGACTAGAAAATAAAGTTTATTTTAAGTTGTGAAAATGGCCCTGCCAATGAGAAGTTTCATTTATTGATTTGTGGAGGCTCTTGAGTTCACTGGTGGTCACATATGATGCCGTGCTCACCCTGAGCCGACCAGTGGGGTCGTTATTTGAAGTGCTCGTCTGTAATGATCGGCCACAATGGGTTATTATTAAAGTTGACACTCGGCTAGCCGTTGGCGAAAGATGCTTAATTTGTCTCGTTTGTCAGTTTCGCTGCAGTCAAGGGCAGGTTCTCGAGCCTCGATTGTTTGTGATTAAACACGATTGTGCCTATCCGTCACCATGTCAACGAGGAACCTGTAACCGGTGCCAAATGCAGGCCAGGGATATTTTCATGTGCGGGGAATAGAAGCAGCATCCTCACATGTGATTATGCCTCATATACAAGGGCTGGCAGCAGCTGTGAAACTAGTATTAGAAGGAAGGTAGGAGGAGAAGGCAATGGAGGTGTGTGTATGTGTGCGATTGTGTGTGTGTGTCGGTTTAGTGGTGAGGCATTCCGTGGGTGGGCTGTTGAATCCAGCTGGATATAGTGGGTTGGAGAGCTACAGAGCCCTGGATCTCGCTCGCTCTCTCGCTCTGTCTTTCTGCTTTTGGTTCTCACATTCATGTTCACACATGCACATAGGCATTGCTGCAGAGTCCCCCTCTCCTTTCTCTTTGGGTGTAGACTTTGCTGTAGCATCACACTTGAATTGGACTTCACAAAGCTACGGGCGAAGTCTGTCACTTTTGGATCTGGGTGAGGCGGGATAACTTGTGACGTGTCTAATTTTGCTCTTAGAAGGTGGAGAAGCAAAGATAGTAGAACGTTTTCTTGTAGAGTTGGATCACATTGAATTCATTTCTCTATCATCTGCTTTTCTTCTGAAGGAAAAGTGTGCCAGGGTTCTTCTGGTTCGCGGAGCCAGCAAAGACGTCAAGAACTACCGAGGACAAACGCCCTTTCAGGTACATCAATGTGTTTCTTTGCTTGGCTACTTTTTAATAACTGAAAACTTTTTTTTTTTTTTCAAATAAGCTTGCTCATGGAAGTTTAGTACATTTTGTTGGTTTAGTGTTAAAAAATTACCACAACCCTAAGCGCTGAATGAACTTGCGTCTGTTTGTTGTTCTGTCGCGCAGAGTTCTTAATTAATTAGACACAATGCCACACAAAAGCACAGGCATTATGTAAGACAGCACTCAAAGAACAATGAGTGAGCGTGAGGGTAATTAATCATTTTATTATATTTGTTTGCATGGGCTTTTTGGTATCTTCAGATAATTAGGAGTTAGATTTTAGAGAGGGGAAATAATGAACATCAAATCAGTTCTTGTAGTTTTCTTAAATGTTTTAGTTGAAATTAGCTAGTAATTGCTTTTTTCCCCCCAGAAAAATCTCTGGTTATTTTGTTTGCTTACTTAAAGAGTTTCTTTCTCAAATGTCAGATTGTGACATTCAATAGCTTGTCTGACAGCAATGGACATGATCCAAGTCTGTGGCCATGGGCTGATGAGAGTGTTGCGTTTACTGTTCAGTGGCCTTCAATAATGGCTGTGACTGCAATGCCACTAGTCATTAGTGATTATTATTAGAAATATAGTTAAAGCTGAAGTCATATTTGTGCCAATAGTCATTCGTCTGTATTATTAGAATTATAGCCAAAACCGAAGTAATTTTTATGCCAATAGTCATTAATGCATATTGTCACAAACATTGGCAAAGTTTGACTGGGAAATTAAACAATGTTCTGACAGAAACCTATTAACTCGAACATGCCTTGAAAATAACAGTAGAATAAAAAGTATAAGATTTAAAGGGATACTTAACCCAAAAATGAAAATTCTGTCATCATTTACTCACTTTCAAGTTCTTCCAAAACTGTTTGAGTTTGTTTCTTTCTGTTGTGCACATAAGACAACCTGGTCTCAAAAAAATACGTACCTCTGGGTACTTTTCTGTAACACCGTTTTTACGTACCTTACTGCACGGTTCGCCGCAGTTTCAAAGAGAAATGTTCACTGAGTGGTGCTAAAACACGGGTTCAATACGTGAACCCTGAATATGCAGATTTGAACTGTTTTGTCGAACCGTAGTTACACGGGATTCGAACCAGAGCTCCTCGCCTCTCAAGTATGTCTCCGTACTCCGTGAGCTACCGAACAAACCTACCGTCTGTGAAAGCTCATAGATATGAAGCTGGATATGTGCGATGCTAACATTCAAAAGTATCAGTTCAAAAAGTATCAATCTCCCAGCATATTAAAATTGTTTTGAAGTCATAACATAATATTCTTCAAGTAATTGTGTGAAAATTACGCTTTATTAATCGAAACTCTGTAAATTTGTGTGAAAAGGAATAAAAGGTGTCTGAGTTTTACTGCCTCTAGTGTTCATTTCTTTTGGAAACTGCAGTGATATGTACTTGTACGTCTCGCAAAAAAGTGCCCCCAGGTACGTTTTTGCCATGAGACCAGGTAGACATAAGAAGATATTTTGAAGAACGTTGGTAACCAGTTGATGGTAGCCATTGACTTTCATAGTATGGAAAAAAATAGTTTTTGATGGCTGCCATCAACTGTTTGGTTACCAACATTCTTCATAATATTCTTTTGTGCTCAACAGAAGAAGGAAACTCAGAATTATCATTTTTGGGTGAACTATACTTAAGAAAAGTCTATACATATTTTAACGTCAACCTACCAATTTAACATACTCCATACTCTTTCACAAAGGGCCCTATTTTAACTATCTAAGCGCATGGTCTAAAGAGCACGGCGCAATTGCGCTTGGGGCGTGTCCGAATCCACTTTTGCTAGTTTAAGGACGGGAAAAATGGTCAGCGTGCCCGGTGCATGGTCTAAAAGGGTTGTCCCTTTTCTCTTAATGAGTAATGGGTCTCATCTAATCAGAGTCTCATCTCCCATTCCCTTTAAAAGCCAGTTATTTACATGGCAGAATTAAAAAATGGAAAAAGGGAACGCTTCTGCGAATCGATCTGCTCATGCGCGTAAATCTGATACTTGCAAAGACTATCCATTATGATATGCAAGCATTTTTATATTTATGTACACAATAATAATCTTTTATATTTGGGGCACAAATGCATTTGCTATTTAAACAACGTGGCGCAGGACGTGAAAATGACAGCTGCGTCGGGCTGAAACTAGCAAAAAATACTTGCGTCGCGCCTGGCACCACATTGCGCCAGGTCTATGATATAGGGCCCAATAAGTCTGTTAGAGTCGCTGTTTGAGGAAAATTCTCAAAGACCAAATATTTACCACCTTGTGTTATTATATACCAGTCAGCATTTGTCAAGCAAAACTTCAAGTATGACCAATCAGGTTAAACGGAGACAGATTAAATAATTTAAATAAATTGTAATTTTGAGTTCTTAACACTTAGACTACTAACTTGAAAAGTTTTGCTGCTAAGTAATTAAATATACCTGTTTTGAGTTATGATGCCAAAACATGATATTTTTAGTTATGTAAATTATGATAACCTGAATGCTTTATTGTTTGTTTAATGACAACATTATGGTTTACAGTATAGTTATTAGAGATTATTATTAGAAATATATTTAAAATTGAATTATTTTTGTGCCAAGTTATTAGTGCAGAACAAGAGTAGAATGAATTTCTGTTACATTTGAAACATTTATGCATTAAGCAGAACTTTTATTAATTTAGCAAAAAAAATTAAAATAATTTATGAACAATTAACACAAAAACTTTTTCTTGTGTTTCATGAAGTGATTCCAGTGATTGTTTCAAACAGGTTTCTCAAAAACTCTGTCTTCAATTGGTTGGATTGCCCCACCCATTCCAAACAGATAGCCACGCCCTATACTCATGCCGTTCGTTGAGCCACTGTTGCTGGGTTAGTCTGGCCGACACTCCAAAGAGAAAGGAAAAATTTAAATTGCATCATATGACCCCTTTAAACAAACTGCAATGTTTTTAATACAATGCAGAGACACAGTGTTTACACTTTTCAGGGGAAGCAAACTACAAATTATGTACTTGCAGCTCAAATAAAAGTACTGAAAAAATGACACACATACACGTTTACAGGATACAGGTGATATAGGAGCTTATAATATTTCATGTATATGATTGATTTTACATTGTGATATATTATAATAGGATTTGTTTCAGATCTAATCTTTTAAGTACCCACTTCTAATTAAATTTTTTTGATTATTTTGAGTTCAGTTGCTATTAAAATAACATAATCCTAACCCATAATCCCTACCCCTCATATTACTACCATAATGAAGTGAATTATTAAAGCTTTTAAGCAAATGCAGATAGCAAAATAACATGTACAGTAAACCCTTTAATAGCAAACACGCCAACATCAGTACTGTACTAAAACACCCACATAATGAAAGCTTAACCCTTTGAAATGCATCCTCCTTGACAGAAATCTCCGTATCCTTTTTGCTCTTCGCCACATCTATCACATTGCATTTTAATTCATAGTTTTATTTCACAGTGCACAGACCTGTTCATCCAGCAAAAGCTTTTTTGACTATGTAGCATTTAACTTTTATGGTATTTTTTTTAGTTCATGGTTATAGTTTATACACCTTTTCTGTTTTTCAATGCATTATCCAGAGCGGAAAAAATAATTGGTTTGAATGTATGCCTTTACAGTACTGAAATATATGTTGTTGTCTGTGCCTCAAGGAAAACTGTGGCTTTTATTAGCAAGATGGCACATATCGCAACAGTAATCCAATGGCAAACCTCCAAAATCATTAAAATAGAGCTGAGATCATTAGTTTTGCAGTCGGCTGTACAGTCAAGCGCATCAAGCCAAACATTAGCTACACTTGCTGCTACATTTAGTGTTCATGGCTGGCCTCGTTGTGCTAGTTGCTCGGTTTACAACCTCTAAAGCTTTGAACTGACCCTGCTCACTCCAAACCTGATGTAGGAGTGAAGTGTTTATGTAATGTACATATCAGTGCTCTCCTGATGCATTGTTTAATGCGTTGTATTATTCATCTCATGCTGCTAAAATCATATTTCACGCCCCGGCGATCGCTAGATTACAACTCATTTAAGCAGCTCATGAAACTTCAGGCTCTCCGCTGGAACGCTCCGATCCGCCTGGTTAAACAGGACTTTTCCCTGGCAAAATCGAATATGTGCTGAGCAAATTGTATTACCGTTACCCTTTTATTCTAAGAATGATGATACGGGTCAATGGCAAACCGAAATGTTCCGGTTCTTACTCAACAGTGTGTGCTTTCGTACGTCTGACCATCCAAAACTGCTTGTGTAAATTTATTTAACGGTACAACAAATTTCTTGACCTTTTTGTTTCAGAATTAGGCCTTACTGTGCCAATTGACTTACCTTTCTGTTGTTTTTTTTTTATATTTAATTAATCTAACTTTAGCTCTAAGCTGCAGCCAAGCACTGTATTTCTTTAGAAAAGGAATGCAGTTCTTTTCAAGCTCATTATGTAAATCTTAGCAACTAATTTAGTGTAATGTGAATGAAGTCTGTGTTTTATCACTCTTAGGAATACACTACTCCAAAACCCACAAGAGTAATGGTTTACTGTGCCTTTGTGCACCATTTAAAACCCAGTTTTGTTCTCATGACCAGACTTGGTGACCAGACTGATGTGTAAATTATAGATCTTATAATAAACTGCGTAACTTTTTAAAGGGTGGTAAAATTAAAGCCATTAAATAGAAATTAACCTCTGCTGAATGGGTAGTCGTGCTATTTAAACTTTTTTTGTTTCATTGCTGTGAAGACCCTTTTGAGGATACATTAAGCTTTGCTGGGAGTAGTTCACCAAAAAATTAAAATTCTGTTATTTATTCACCCTCCAGTTGTTCCAAACCTGTATGACTTTTTTTTTAAATCTTGAAATGCAAAAGGAGATATTAGGCAGTAAGTTCCTGCTGCACTGTATTATGGTATTTATACAAACGTTCTAAATTTTGGGGTCAGATATTTGGGGTTGGGGTAAGATTTTTTTTTTTTATGAATACTTTTATTTAGTAAGGACACATTAAATTGATCAAAAGTAACAGTAAAGACTTTTATAATGTTACAAAAGATTTCTATTTCAAATAAATGCTGTTCTTTTGGACTTTGTATGCATCACAGAATCCTGAAAAAAAAGATCATGCTTTCCACACAAATATTAAGCAGCACAACTGTTTTCAAGATTGATAATAATGAGAAATGTTTCTTGAGCAGCAAATCAGCTTATTAGAATGATTTCTGAAAAATCATTTGATACTAAAGACTGGAGTAATGGCTGCTGAAAATTCAGCTTTGCATCACAGGAATAAATTTATTTTTAAATATTTTAAAATATAATTTTTTAAAAATGTATTTATTTTTAATTAAATAAATGCACCTTTGGTGAACAAAAGAGACTTATTTCAGAAACATTTAAAAAACAAGCCAGTAATGAATCTAATATGCCATGTTTTTTTTTTTTTTAAAGGTGGCAATAATTGCTGGAAATTTTGAGCTTGCGGAAATCATAAAGAATCACAAAGACGCTGATATTGGTAAGTGGGATAAACTCACCTTTCTTTGATGTTTGTGAAAACCACCTTATAACCTAATTTTTTTATAAATTCCAGAAATGTTCCTTAGCTAGATGTTCAAACTAAGTAAAAAGGGACGAGTAATAAAATAAATCTCGATCATATAATCTGAGATTCTGAGTTTTTGTCCCAACCATTCACATTTGCATTTAGCAACAGAATATTTAGTTGCTGGGTTGCCCCGCCCACAGTGACATTTCATTGGTCCAAAATCCTGCTCCCAAAAGTGTTAAAGTTTTTTTTATCTGCTGCACATAAGAATTAACACATGGTTGCAGTGCAATGTAAAGCAGGATATAAATGGTTAAATATATGCAGGAAAGCCAAATCCAATCACAATTCTGTACACAAATAGATATTAAAAAGGATACCAATTGGAATTCGGTATGCACACATCACAATGATATCATCACTGTTGGGTGTTTTGAATGCTAAAGTATCAATGGAACAAAAATAGACTCTAGACAATTATCTACAGAACAACATTTTAATCAAGTCATTGTATGGTTCATGCTGAATTAATTGTTGGGGAATTCTTTTTGGAGGAGTATCAATATTGCCTTGTTCTGATTGACTGTGATTGTGTTGTGTCATGCGACTTTCAATTTGGATGAATAAATTACATTTAGCTAGAAACGTGTCACATTGCGTCATGCCAGGTTAGGCCACAGTGTTATGAACACCTCTAAGTTCTTCATTATACTGAAAATGAGCATGACCAAATAATTAAAAATGCTATTCCTCTGCAAAATGTCCCGAGAGAGGATCATATTTATTAAGGTATATGATCCAATTATCAGGCAGGCAGCTGATGCTGCAGGTGCAAAAGTTGTAATATTTGCTAAAGGCTAACATAAGCTAAAATGGGCTTCCTCTATTGTTTCCAGTGACACAACAGACACCGTCTCCAGCGGTTCCCATAATTATGCAGTGTTATAATGCTGGGCCTCAGCAATTTGTGCCTCTAGGGCTCCTGAAGTGGCTCATTTTAACTTATAATTGTGCATTTGAACCTTAAGTGAATATACAAGGTCTGTTTGCTGTTTTGGGGGTCATTTTTCAGTTATTTTGCATATGAGCAAATCTAGTTTTCATATATCATGCATGTATTATATATATATATATATATATATTTTTTTTTTATGTATTTTTTGTTTTCTGTGTGTATATTTTGTGTGTGTGTGTGTGTGTGTATATATATTCATATACAGTATATATATATATATATATATATATATATTCCTGTGAAGTCTTACTGTATATAATACAGAAAAAAATTTCATGATTATGTGTATTCGGCAAAATATCTTGGCCATAAACAGATGACAAATGATATTTTTTTACCTCGCGTGGCACTCTACTCCCACAGCTCTAACACATGTAGCAGATGTCAGTATTAATTTACCAAAAGTAAAATGCATCAGTATATTTTTCTGACACTCTCAGCCATACTCTGAGGAATCCAGTGATTGAATGCGCTCGTTTCAATTAACGGACCGCATAATCATGTGCCTCATTAAAGCTAGGAAAGGCACAACAGATTTAATTAATCATTAGACATCATTAAACGAAAGGATTTGGATGAAATTAAATCTGTTCTGGGTAAATAAGACTTTGAAGGTTTTCACATGCCACGGATGAGTCCGTATATAATGTAGAGTGGAGATAACATGACATAAATAACTCATTTACATATTAATTATTCATGACAGCCATTTTGCATGTAAATTTTCACTGTGTTCCGCATATAACATGTGCGTTATGCTTTATAAATGAGGATATTTGTTTGCCCCTGAAGGTTATGTGCACAGGCATTGCTGATTGTCGTTGCACCCTATAGATGATTTCATGCGTCGAACCCAAGCATGCATCTAGAGAGAACGTTACTCAGTGGAGCTGACCTACATAAGCTACAGACCTTACAGGAAGAGGAGACTCATCCATATACACGCACACTTGCACACCAGCAGAATTCCTACTATTTCCTGTACTGAATTTAGGCTATTATCAAGTCCTAGGTTTTTTTTCTGATCAGAATTGTCACGTTCAAGTTT
>NW_015646352.1:2039518-2067544 GCF_001515625.1 Sinocyclocheilus rhinocerous | reverse complement strand
AGTAAAATGCATCCGTATATTTATCTGACACTCTCAGCCACACAGTGATTGAATGCGCTCGTTTCAATTAACGGACCGCATAATCATCTGCCTCATTAAAGCTAGGAAAGGCACAACAGATTTAATTAATCATTAGACATCATTAAACGAAAGGATTTGGATGAAATTAAATCTGTTCTGGGTAAATAAGACTTTGAAGGTTTTCACATGCCACGGATGAGTCCGTATATAATGTAGAGTGGAGATAACATGACATAAATAACTCATTTACATATTAATTATTCATGACAGCCATTTTGCATGTAAATTTTCACTGTGTTCCGCATATAACATGTGCGTTATGCTTTATAAATGAGGATATTTGTTTGCCCCTGAAGGTTATGTGCACAGGCATTGCTGATTGTCGTTGCACCCTATAGATGATTTCATGCGCCGAACCCAAGCGTGCATCTAGAGAGAGAGCGTTACTCAGTGGAGCTGACCTACATAAGCTACAGTCCTTACAGGAAGAGGAGACTCATCCATATACACGCACACTTGCACACCAGCAGAATTCCTACTATTTCCTGTACTGAATTTAGGCTATTATCAAGTCCTAGGTTTTTTTTCTGATCAGAATTGTCACGTTCAAGTTTTTTTGTCACATTTGTCCTGGTTTTTCTGGCCTGCAATGCTAATCTTCGTCTCACCGACGTGCCATAAAATTGTTAACCTGCTTATTGAATGACATTGAGTGACTTTGATTGCTTTGTCAGTTCATTTTCCCTCTGTATTAATGTAAAATTGAAAAGTGGGATAACGTTTCCAGGACTATACTCTTAAAAATAAAGGTTCTTTATTGGCATCGATGGTTCCATGAAGAACCTTTAACATCCATGGAACCTTTCCATTGCACAAAAGTTTCTTTTTAGAGGAAGAAGGTTCTCAGGGTTTCTGCAGGTCTTAAAAAAGGTCTTTACAGTTTGTGTTTTCACAAATTAAGGCCTTAAAAGGTCTTAAATCGGAGCAGAAGGTCTTAAATTCATAAAGTCATGGCATTAAATCTTACATGCACTGTAAATCTTCCTCAGGGTTTTTGTTTTGATTTCCAATTCAAATATCTAAACATCCTTAAATCAAGATACATTTACTTGAGATGCAAACTGAACATATGATGTCTTGTTTTCTGAGAAATGGAAGGAATTTTAATAAGTTTATGCTTAAAACAAGAACAAATGTCTGTCAATAACTATCAAGTTTCCATCATCCTGTTTTTTTATGCACATTTTGAAGTATCGCATCAGATTCTCCAAATTTCGGAATTTCTTTTTTGACTTGTGCGAAAAGAGTTAATGCGAATAATGAGAGATGGAAACGCATTTGCCAAATAAATTGATCCATGATGCACATCAAAAAAGTCATGTGATTTTGCATGAATGGATGGGATAACTTGACTAACCAGTAGACCGATCTCGTGTGTTTCGTCTGCTCACTCTGAGGCGCAAGTAATTTATTATTCAGTGGCTTCTCCGACTTTTAGTGATATTTCGTGCTAGTTTATCAGGAAGTGATGCTTTTGTTCTTTTTGACTTGTTGGATGGAAACCGTGCTTTATTCACAAATGTTTTATGCAATATTCCAATTTTGCGCACAAGTTAAATTCACAAATTTGGATGGAAACATAGCTATTGGGGTATTAATTTGTTTTCTCTTTGAATTAAGTAGATTTTTCTGAGCCCAGTGGCAGATGTTTGTTTTTGTTTTAACCACAAACTCACTTCATTTTGATCAATTTCTCATAAAACTTATGACATTTTGCTTCTCAAGTAATTGGTTAATTTAAAAACCTTTGAACATTTGCACTGGAAAAAAGACACAAATACAGAGGATGAACATCACTTTTTCTGCAGTCTGTTTTTCTGCAGAAGGTACAGTAAAAGTTATTTCAATATACTGTATTATTTTGTAAAAGTAATGGAGATCTGTTGGAAATTATATTTTTAAACTTTGAAGTGCACTTAAGTACATTTAGAGACCATATTGACTTATTGTGTTCCATTCAATTTATTCCTTTCTTTTCTTTACCTGGTCATAAAAAGGTCTTGAATTTACTTTAATAAAACCTGCAGAAACCCTGGTTCTTCAAATTATTAAAATGTATTTTTGACACTAAAAAAAAGACCTGTTCCGAAAAAATGTTCTCTTAAAGGTTCTTTGGGGAACCTAAAATGCATCTTCAGTGGCATTTCTGCAAAAAACTAATTTTGGAACCTTTATTTTTAAGAGTGTAGCTGGAGAATAGAGCTGACCTGAAGTGAAGATGGAAGGCCTAGCATTACGCATCTTCTTTGCTACAGCTGTCAGGTTTTCCTTATACCTTTTGGTAACAGCTCTGACATAAACACAGAGATTCCATCAGCGGAATATGGGAATCAGCAGGCTTCTGAATGTTTCAATCTCAGGCGAAAGGAACCTCTGACGGAACAAACCGGTTGGCCAGCTGTGTGCTGATATTGTTTTGATTGAACAATCTTCAATAGTTGCACAGTTTGCCGTTCCGTCTAATGCGTCACTCAGGGAGGAAACTGGAACGGCTTGTTATTTTCATGCGCATAGTAGCAGGGGATCCGGTAATTACGTGTCACATGTTAGACCACAGCGGAGGGCACAGTGTCAGAGCTTTGATCTTCACAAATTCGAACCGATTGGGAAGGCTTTGAGTTTTTAAACTCCATCGAAATCCATTGGATTTTGTTTGTTTATGTGCTGCGTCCACCATGCCTATATGTTTAAAACAAGCACTGTAGTTATGTATGTAAATGGGCGTCCCATTTAATGCCACCTGGTGGTTGCCATGGTTCCCGGATCCACACAATAATTGGCTTAAGGGATGTGAGTTTGCCTTGTGTGCACTTGTCGCGGTTGAGAAGCCAAGGAGGTCTCGGAGCCTGGCTTATTATCGACTTACTCGTTAAAGCATATGAAATAGCGTAGATTTCAAAGAGCATTCAAATATTGTGTGAATTATGGAAAATATGCATGTATATGTGCACATGCACATGCACACACACACACACACACACACAGGTTCATATTGCATTCCGCCAGTCTGTATTAGATATTGGGGCCGCTGGGAAATATAATACACCATCTTGAGTTTTAATCATGGTTTATAAACAAGACCAAATTCAAAGCATGACAGAATGATGGATTTCAGTTCACCCCCCAAGTTCAAACCTACGCCAGCTTCGATCAAATAGGTTGAGCTCTTTAGTTTGAGATACGGTTTCAAGTGCAATTTAATAACTATTGATTTAATGAGACTGTGGATACCAGCTGCAGTGGCCGGACCCTCTGAGGTCCGGAGGAATTGTTTGTTACATAGAGTCTTAAATGTCTATTCATCTTTAGCTCTGCTCGAAGGATGGGCGAAGGATTTAGAAATTGCTGATACATAAGAAAGGATGTTTTCTTTATCAGGAAAGATTAATCAAAGCAACTGAAGCAAAGGCAATTGGCACTTTTTTTAAGGCTGGGTTGTTAATAGCATGAGCAGAAAAATGAGAAGAAAGCAAAAAGAAAGAGGAGGCTGTCAGTAGAGAGTTAACTCACAGGGTTTGCTTTGGGTTATTTTAAAGTGGAGCTCGTTTTATTTTGAAACATGGCCATATCATAACCGCTTCCTGAAAACACATTCACAGCTCCCACTGGGAACCAGTTTCAAACGATTTTGCCGCTTATGGTGTTATTACTTGTGTGAGGGTTGAATTAGATGTGAGAAGCTGTCAGTTTTATCATTTTGCTGGCTCATTAGACCACAGAGATGGTATTGAGATTTCTAATGATGCACAAATTATGTTGGATTTATTGTTCTGCTCTGTCCATCCCTGCTATGTACAAGTCATATAATCAGCAGTGTACATTCGGAGACATATGGGGTCCAAAAGTCATTAGACCATCTTGAAAATCTGTGATTTTGTGGGGATTTTTTTTTTTTAATCTGGAAATAAAAATTTAAGTATTTCAAAAAACTGTTATGTGATGTGGTAATGAAGAACTGATGAAAGAAAAAGTTTGAATATTGGTAGCAAACGTCAAACAGTGTTATTTTAGTATTATTTATATGCTATTAGTATTATTTATATGCTATTATAGTATCTATAAATATTTTAAATTAGCTTTTATTTTCAGTTATCATTTTAATTATAAGTTTTAATAATTGTGTGATTTTGTCATTTTTATTTTCATGCTTTTATATATACATACATATATATCAGTCAGGCTATACATTTTTTACCAGTATGTGTGTTCCCTGGGAATCGAACCCATGACCTTTTGCGCTGCTAACGCAATGCTTTAAGTTTTTATAAAGTTTTTATCTGATATTTATTTATTTATTTTTCAGATTTATTTCAATTAACAAAAATTTATTTTACTTTCAGTTAAGTACAAACTCTGTTGGGAAATCAATTATTGGTTAACAAATCCTAAACAATTTGTAAATAATTTTTTTATTCATTCATTCAGTAAATCAATTTTTGTGGATAATCAGGTTTTGCACAAACTTGGGAAGTTCATGTCAGTTTGAATACTGCTGTCATTAAAGCAGCAGTCCAAACCAAATTCTGAAGTTTATGTTTATTTTTTAATTCAATTTTTCACTCATTTTTTTTCTCATTAGAATCTAAAGCAAAATGTAAAGATTTGCACTAGTGGTCTCAGACTTTGGGATCCCTCTGTATATTTATCAACTCCATATCCATATATATGCTGATGACATCATACCCTGACACTGATTTTAATATGCAAGAATTCCTTCCTTCCTTGTTTCCTCAAAGATCTTTTTTTTCATCTCATGCCAGAAAATGGGAGGAGGGGATAAAAAGAGAGAGAGGGAAAGAGAGCTTGAGAGGAAATTGTGAATTGCTAGTGTGAAAGGACAGCCCACATACATGGGTAACGGGAGAATTCACAACCCGGCAACTTGCACTGACTAATTTAGACATCCATCCCTGGGTTGCTTAGCAACACTCGGGGGCTTGATTCCCATACAGAGCCAACAAGGGTTAAAATCCCTAATCAATAACACCTTCTCATTGTCGCAAGTTAATTCAAGCGTCTTGATTGCATGTTCGGTGGGTGGTCGCCAGCGAATTTTAAAAACCCTTCTGATGATATCGCCAGCCACTGATGGGCCAAACTTGAAGAATTTTGGGGCAACTGTGTTTATCTCAGTACTTTGTGTCATAATGGTTTTGAATCAAATTATCCCAGCATGGTCTTGTCACACAGCTGATTCAACAACACACTCCAATCAGTCTTCTGTCTTGCCTATAGGAATCCAAACAGGGGGAGGCTTGAACTGATAGTACAGTGAATGATTTGGTGGCGGGGAGAGAGTGATGTAGAGGAAGAGAGATAGAGAGAGAAAAGGGGGCGGGGCGAGAGAGTGTGTACGTATGTGTGTCAGCGAGAGAGAGAGAGAGAACGAAGAAACATGCGAGGCTTGTGCACTCAGCTGTTTCCTCTCGCAGTCACAGTCGGCATCATGTGGAGCGGGCACTGTCCCCACAGTGCTTGCCTTCTCCATAACCCTCTCTCTCGTGCTTTACTGACAGAGGAACCTCAGTCCAGGAGATCCTGACCTTCTGATTCCAAGTTCCTCAAGGCGAAACGGACATTCCAAGGGAGTTATTAAGCAATAAACTCAGAGGAGATATGAAGTCTTTACTGAATGCCTTCAAGAAAGAAGGTAAGAGGTGATCTTTTGGGGTTTTGAGAGTCTAGAGCAGGCTTCTCTGATATTTGGTGACTTCTGTTCCATGGGATTCATGCTCAGAACTCCAGCCTTAGAGCTACACGGTGTTCCGACTTTTCTTAGCTGAGGAAAAAGTATTTGAGTTCTATCATATATTATGACAGATTATAAAGAAAGTTGAATCTTGTGAGGTCAAGAGTGAATTAGTGTGAGGTGGAGAGAACATCACTTTGAGAGAGTCATTTCCTTCTGCAAGGAATTCAATCAACTTCATGCTGTGAATTTTTAATCTTCTTGGATATTCTAAGAATTCCATATTTGTTCTACCTTTCCTACAGTTTTGTTTATTGGAATTGATAAATTTTTTTATATTTAGAATGTTGCAGTTGGAATGTTGCCACTTTGATTTCAATTGTTTGAAGGAAACGACTGTTTCATCAGCGTTCCAAAACAAACGTGTTCGGGCAGCCTATGTGCTTGTGATGTCATCGTCTTCAGTTGGTGCCAGAAATAAACCATAGTTGGTGCCTATATAAACCATGTAGTTTTTTTTTATAATTTTGTGACATTATCAGTGTCGGTTTCTTTTCATTGGCAGGTTTCATGTGGCATCACCTGCCACATCAGTGAGGGCTGGGTGGATTTCTTCACGGCTTGTGGGGGGTTGGGTTTGTACATTATTGCCGTAATGATCCCCCTACAGTAGCCTTTTAAATAATAAACAGGAGCATATGTATCTCTGAGACTGTTTGTCATAATGAACATCATCCAATGAAAACCTTCCATGACAGTGAAGGTGATCTAACTGCTTCACGTTGCCATTACATCAGCACATTAATGAACAGGGGAGACTGATGTGTGTTTAGCGACATAATTCTTCTCAATGCTTCTCCTGGGTTATTTTTCAGAATATATTTATAGCGTTTGTCTCACCCAACAAGTGATATCTAGTTCATGTGTGAACTGTGCCTTTCAGCGGCCTAGTGTTTCTGAGAAACAAGCTCCTTTGGATAAACGTCTTCCTGAACCACCTTTAACATGGCAGCAGATAAGTAATTATAGGCATTCATCATGCATACAGTGCGAACAGTGAACTCAAGGGATTTCCCCTATGCCCAAGACGGGGGCTGTTGTGGAGATGTAGGCTTCATTTGGTCCTGAAATGTGTGCATATCACCTTGGAACCAGAGAAGTTGGCTGCTGTGGGTGTATGTCTCTGGAGACCAGAGTGATCGGCATAGTCTTGGTGTTTAAGAAACAAAAAAACACTTTGTTTACTGTATTAAAGGAGTACTAAGATGTATCTTCGTTGATTTCCACAAGAAATGTATTTGACTCATCTCTCAGTTAAAAAAAAAAAAAATGCTTTTATAAAGTCTATTGGGCATTGAAGTAAAAGTTATAGCTGAAGTTGGTATTTGTTTGCACTACTAGCAACACCAAACTGCTTGTTTTCAGACAGGTTTCCCAAACAGTCTGCCATTGGTCGGCTAAAATAGATAGCTCCACCCCAAATTCTATTTGGCTAAACCAGTGTTGCTATGCTGGTCTAATTTGGAATAAAAAACAAAACACAGTGTTAACAACTTACAAATACTTATACTGTAGTCATCTCTGCATAGTATGCTGGGATAGAAGAAAGTACACTATCGTTCAAAAGTTTGGGTTCAGTAAGAGATTTGTTTTTAAAGAAAGAATTAGAGATTTTATTTTGCAAGGATGTGTTAAATTTATCAAAAGTGACAAAGACATTTATACATTTACAAAATGTATAAATGATTTTTATTTCAAATTAATGTTCTTTTGAACTTTCTTTATCTGTCCAGATGATTAAAAAAAAATACAGACAAAAAGTATGACTTCTTTCCACAAAAATATTAAGCAGCACAAGTGTTTCATAATTAGAAGAAATGTTTCTTGAGCAGCAAATCAGCATATTATGATTTCTGAAGGATCCTTGGCGAATAAGAGACTTCTTTTAAAACATTACAAATTCTTACCAGTCCCAAACTGTAGTGTATTTAACATTGAAAAAATGGCAAACTTCAGCTTTAAAGATATGACACTATTTCATGACACATTTAAGTACAGTAAGCCTGGTAACTGGTTTTGTGGGATACCCTTAAGGATACCAAAAAGTGATATATCCGCTAAGTTTCTGTTTACATGGAGCAAACTTTACTCAGAGGAATTACATTAGTAAATGATAAAGTCCATTGACCTAGAAAAGTAATTCTACCTCAAAAAGGATGATTTACTTATCAACTAACAACCACTTTTGAATTAAACATTACTTGAACAATTCATAGAATCCACCAGTATTACTGTCCCTAAATGATTTCAGTTAGCAAATACCTATTTTGTGTGTTTTTGTAAACTGAGGGGTGACTTGAAGTTAATGGTAACACATAAGCTTCAAATTTTTACAGCATTTATTAATCTAGGTTAATGTTAATTTATCAATATACTTTTCTTTTTTAATTCATGCTCTTTCATAATACAGCAAATAATGTAATCCTATACAACTTGAAATTTTTTAATGTATTAGTATATGAAGAAATTATCCCTAATTAATAAATGCTGGGAAAGTATTGTTTATTGTTAGTCCATTTTAGCTTTTGAATTAACTAATTTTAATATATTGAACATAATTGTACAGTGTTAACAAATTATTTGCTCAATTAACCTGGATTTTTCCTTTAGCTAGAATTTAACGGATTTAGATGTGCAACATTGATTTGGTCTGAGTTCTGACAGTTGATGACATAAATTCAGCAGCAACAAATTTATTCATTAATTCAGTAAATGAGCATCAAACTGGGTGATTGTGAACTTGATGAGCAGACAGCATTCGGTCTTTTAATGTGACAGTTCTTTGTATGTAGTAAAAAGCTGAAGCACAGTCTAGCAGCTTGTACTTGAACACTCGTTACTCATGCTCTAATTATTCTCAATTTCATTGGAATGAAGGACACCTAAAAAAGCTGAACTACTTTGATGCAGACGGAGTAGTTGAAAGTCCACTTCACACTTTGTATAAACAGTCTGTTCTATTCTTTTTATTTAATCACTCTTTCTTTCTGTATCTCTCCCAGTGCCTTTCCGGGAGGCACCGGCAGGCACGGGTCGGAGCAGGCCGCTGCAGCACCAGGGTAGGAGCACTCTTGCCGCCCCACGTGTGCTGCTCCGCTCCAACAGCGACAACAACCTGAACGTCAACAAGTTACCGCTGGACCGCTCTCGCTCGCCCTCTCCTGCCGCTTCCCCCCTGCACAGCCTCTCGCCCCGACACCCCCAGCAGATGCAGAACAGCCCCAATGGCACGGTGAAGACCATGGCCCGGGGGGGACGCTCCGCCCGAAGCCGTTCCCCTTCCCTGGGCCGGCTGGGGGAGGGAGACGCACGGAGACAGACCCCTCAGCGCCACAGCAGGTCAGTGGCCGTCCCAAAAGGGAGCAATGGGACTTGAGGACTACTGTCACTGTGTCCATGTCTGACCGTGTGTCCAGTTTTGTGTGGGTCCCTTATGTCCGGGCTGCAATGTGTCCTTTTCTGTGAGGACAAAGTTGTTTTTATCTGTTGCCACCAGAGGCCCTATTTATGGCAAATCTGTGTTATTTTTATAAGGCCATGTGTGGATGCAAATAGGTCAAGTGTCGGGAATTGGTCTATGGGATATGGACTGGACTGCAGGGATGCCTGTTTTTTTAAAAATGTTACTTTTTGGAGTTTTCAGGACATTAGATCCATAATTAAGGCCTGTTAACACTATAACGATAATGTTTTAAAATTGTTTCTAATTCTATGATAAATTAGAATTAGAGTTCACACCACAACAATAACGATAACAAAATAGAGGAATGGTATCAGTGTAATCACTTTTTCCAGCTGATGAATGATAAAAAACACTGACCAGTGCTCCAGACTGCACCTAAAACAGACGCATTTGCGACCAAAAATATTAATTTGCAAGTGAAGTTTTTGCTGAGATCGCCACTGGCGACTATATACATTTACGTTATGATTTAAAAATTTCTATGTAATGCCTTTTTTTCCTGGTTGTTTTGCGATCACATCTTTTGTTATGTTGACGTAATAAACTGAGACGATGCGCATAAAAGATTTAGTGGAAAAAGAGTCAGACGTGCAAAGTAAAAGTGCAGAAAAGCAGTGTCTGTTTCGTGCATAACTTGAACAAACTACAACAGGTAACGCTTTCAGCTGTGTGGACATTAGCAACATCGTTAACAATTCTATATAACAATTCTATATAAAGTAATATAGTTTAGCAGGATGTAAAACATATACCATAATCATACATTTGTTGGGGAAAACCAGAAGAAATATCCTATTGAGTGAGTATTTAATATGTACATGTTGTTCAGTGTTTTTAAGTGAACAGTCCTTCCCTTGGCGACTTATTGAATAATGAATAAACTATTAATTTTTAAAGTGCATTGTATTAGAGATAAAATAATATTTTGAAACCTCCTAGTTTATTTTACGCAAGTATGACTTTTATGTAAGTTTGAAAAGGGTAAATTTTAGAAATAATTCATATTGAAAAATATATGACAACATTTATAGGATGCATTGAGGGGGAGCCCAAACTACACTCAATGGCCAAGTGATGCTGACATAGTTATGGTCTTATATTGGCACAGATTCTGTGTAAGAAACAATTCTTTGAGACTGTATAGACATTCCCACTTCAAGTGAACCTTAGTTCCCAGGACATCTACGAGATGGATTAAAATGCTGATATAGTTAAGACATAAACACATGACTGTATGACTGTTAAAAATAAATAAATAAATAAATACATAAAACACGTTTATTCTGTGGCACTTATAGAAGAAATATCCTATTGAGTGAGTATTTAATATACTGTGTTTTTAAGTGAACAGTCCTTCCCTTGGCGACTTATTGAATAATGAATAAACTATTAATTTTTAAAGTGCATTGTATTTGTCAGGATCATGGACCTGTTTTGCCCCTGTTTCTGTCATGTTCCTGTCCTCGTTCAGTCTATTAGTTTGATTATGATCCCATGCACCTGTTTTCCCCCAATCATCCCCTGTATTTAAGTCTATGCCTTTGCGTTCTGGGTTTGTCTGGTATTGAATGTTCGTTTCTCCCTGCTACGTGTGTGTTCCTGGTTCCCTTGATGATAATTAAAGTCCGTTTGTTTGAAGTTTATTCCACGTCTCCTCGTTCCTCGCTCCGTGCTCCTCACAGTAGCGCATCGTGACAGAATACCAGACCAAAAAACAGTTACCTCCGTGTGTTCCCTCCGTTTTTGTTTCCGTTTTTACCCAGTGTTTTTTGTTTCCGTTGTGCCCATGGATCCTCTCGCCCGCCCTGAATACCTCCTCCTCCTGCTAGAGGAGGGGGAAAGATCGCTCGAGCGGATTTCTCCGCCTTCGTGGAGTGGATTCTGGCGAGAAATGGATCGCCATTCACCATCTGCCTTGTGAATAATCTTGCCGGATCCACTCCTGACCCAGTGCCCAGCCCACCATCTCCCCGCTGCGCAGAGCGCATGCCCGAGCCCACCGCTGACGGAGAGCCTGAGCTCGCCGCGGCCAACCAGCCGTTGGCGGAGCCGGAGCTGCTAGTGACGTCAGTCAAGGTGCGAGAGCCGGCAACAGAGCCCACCACGAGGGAAAATGCCGCGGACAGAGAGAGCGCGGAGTGGAGCTCCACCCACTGCACCCAGAGTTTAGCCCAGAGAGTGTTCCAGTCCCCGAGTTTAGCCTAGAGAGGGCTCCAGTCCCAGAGGTTTAGCCCAGAGAAAGTTCCTGTTCCCATGTCTAGTCCAGAGAAAGCTCCTGTTCCCACGTCCAGCCCAGAGAAGGCTCCTGTTCCCACGTCCAGCCCTGAGAGGGCCCCTGGTCCCAAGTTAAGCCCGGAGGCTCACAAATACCCACCAACCCACCCTCCGCCGCTGTCGTCTGGCAGCACCTCTGCTCGCCCTCAGCCCACCATCAGCCAGGTGCGAGCTCCGCGGGACTGCCATCCCTGGCCTCTAAACCCCGGACTCCGCCTCGGCCCGTGGACCCGTCAGCTCCACCATGGCTCCTAGCTCCCTCCTCTCCACCGTGGCCCGGCAGTCCACTAGCTCCGCCGGGCTCCCTCGTCCCTCCGGCTCCGCCTTGGTCTGGCGTCGACCATCCTGCGCCTCGGGACTCCACTCCTCCGGCTGTGCCTTGTCCCTTCGTCCCTCCGGCTCCGGTCCAGCTGGACTCCTCCTGCTCCAAGTGCTTCCTGTCGCCTCCCTGGCTCCTCCCTCCATCGTCACCTCCCTGGACTCTGTCTGACGGCCCCCTCCCGGGTGTCCGTCCTCCTCCGGAACCTCCTCCTTAGTTCCCATCCGCCCCAGCCCATGTTGTTTCTACGGCGCGAGGACGCGCCTTCCGGGAGGGGGGCGATATGTCAGGATCATGGACCTGTTTTGCCCCGGTTTCTGTTCCTGTTTTGCCCTTATTTGGTCATGTTCCTGTCCTCATTCAGTCTATTAGTTTGATTATGATCCATGCACCTGTGTTTCCCCAATCATCCCCTGTATTTAAGTCTATGCCTTTGCGTTCTGGGTTTGTCTGGTATTGAATGTTTGTTTCTCCCTGCTACGTGTGTGTTCCTGGTTCCCTTGATGATAATTAAAGTCAGTTTGTTTGAAGTTTATTCCACGTCTCCTCGTTCCTCGCTCCGTGCTCCTCACAGTAGCGGCTCGTGACAGTATTAGAGATAAAAGAATATTTTGAAACCTCCTATAGTTTCTTTTACGTAAGTATGACTTTTATATAAGTTTGAAAAGGGTACATTTTAGAAATAATTCATATTGAAAAATCGATTAAATTAATTTGCATGTACCAGTGAGTTTTTACAAAAGTAAAGGGATAGTTCACCCAAAAACAATAAAGTATGTTTTGTTTTCTCACACTCATGTTGTTCTTAATTTTTTATTTTTATGCAAAACTATTCTGTTGCTTCAGAACACTTGGTATGTGCTATTTATACATTAGTTTTATGGTGCCTTTGCTTCCTTTTTGGCACTTAAAAGCCTCCGTGCCAATTTAGTATTATTATAATGAAAAGAGCAGCTGGGACATTCTTCAAAATTTCTCCTAATTTGGTTCACAAAAGAAAACAGTCATACTTGGAATATTTGGTCATATTTGGAACTACATGAGGGTGAATAGATGAATTTCTATTACAGCATATAGACAACTACAGTATGTGACTTTAGCGTTGAATGGTACACATGAAACCCATGCGATTTGCTTATGGCCTTGAAAAGAAACAGCGACAAATATTTGGACATCTGTCTGTAAAATAACCTGAGCAGCCAGGGTTGGGTTGCATTTGCAATGCGACATGCACCTGATCCAGGATGGGTTTGGACAGACGCCCGGGCTGTTGTTTTTTTTAGCTTTGTGACTTTGGGTGTAGAAGCGCAAAATACAAAGGTGCAATATGGAGACTTGGCAAACAGTTAGGCCACAGTGAGAGGCAAGAATCTGCTCAGGAAGATAGAGAGCATGTGTGTGTGTGGCCATGCATATATATTTCCCTGTGAGTGAATGCATGCGTGGGTGCTTGTCATGTAGTGAAAGCATGCACGAGTGTGTGTGCTTGTGTGCGTCTCCGCGCATACATGTGTGTCGGTGGGTGTGCGAATCTTGTCACTCAACAGGGGTTCTAGCGCGAGAGCAGGCTCGGTACAGTAAGTGGGCCAGGCCAATTACTCACTTCCACTGCAAAAAACTCCTCTAATTAGATGTCATTTTAAAAAGGAAGAATTAACTCCTCTGGTATTTGACCCTGTTCTCCTCTCATTTCTCATGCTGCAGCCTATATAGATTTGTTTGTTGTTCTAGACATGTTTTACAATGGCATTTACGCTGCTGATGCGGGCCAGCCTAAATAAAAACGGACAACAACCGAAAACAAAGACTACACATCTGGTCTTTTGGCTCCAAAACCGGGGTCTTCGATTCCAGCTAGTGCCAATGTCGAACCCGTGTAAATATCATTGGTTCTGTGCCTGCATGTGCAGCTCAAATGGAACGCTATTCCTTAGTTACAGCAGCAGTTGCTATGGCTATGTCCGTATGTTGTGTGTACATGTGTGAGTGTGTCACTTTCGGTCGGTGTCTATGTGTCTTCTATGTGGCTTCTACTACATGGTGTATTAGATAATGTGGCTGCTCTTCAGAGGCTCAGAATGGAATCGAAGCAGATGTAGTCAGTTGTAGCGTCATATTGCCATTTGTCAACCGCTATAAACAAGGGAAATATGAGACACTCCATCTCGTGCCAGTAAAGGTCATGTTGTAGATACAGCATGCCGCTTGTTTGGAGTTGTTTTGAAGATCTACCCATGTAAACAAGTACTGTGGTATTTACATTTAGTTTTTTGTTTTTTTCAAGATTTTTCAAACTACTTTGAAAAATACTACAGTACTACAAAGGTGTCTAAAAAGGTGTGTGTGTGTATGTATATAATACATACATACACACATGTAATTAATATTCACATTTCATTACATATATTTTTATATAGGGAAAAACAATGTGTGTATAATATTATTTAAATATATTATTTATATTATATTTATATTTATAGATATATATATATATAGATAGATAGATAGATAGATAGATACGTACATGCTATGTTTTTTATTACTTTTTTCCTATATAAAGATAAACTAGCCAAAACCTTTGATTATTATTATTTTGGCTGGGCTACTGTGTATGAATTTTTTGTCATAAAAGATATTTTGAAAACACTTCTCTTGTACCACACTGACATCATTTTGCCATGATGCCATTCCGTATTTCCTGGCTTTCTTACTTAGCATAATGGATTTCACATTAGCATTAACATTACCACACATCGATTTGGAAAAGTGGCATTGTGAAGTTTTTATTTTTACTTCTTTGTCATTAAAAATGAACAACTCGTTCATAAAGAAAAATATGTTCATAAAGTCTTGGTGTAATGCCTTGGACAAGTTGAATAACACATCCTGTAGCTTGAACCATACAGTATAGCCTGCAGCATGCTAATCAAATAAACAGTACACACAGCCAGACCCCGGTAAAATTACCAGTGTTTAATGAACTCCTGCAGAGTTAAATGAAGCCCGATTTAGATTGAGCTAAGTTTAACTCTATAGCTGTCAATATAAACATAATTTCACTGTACGAATGTGCAGTTATGTGCTAGCCAAGCGTTTGCCATAGCAGCTAATCTGCCACTGTGGTCATATTTTGATTGCTGTTTCAAAATCTTAAAGATGATGAGACTTTATTTCCTTCCAGCTTGATTAAAAATAGACCTGTGGATGTGACTATACGTGCAGTGCTTGAACCGATTTCTAACACTTACTGGCCTTGTTTCCTTCCTCCCTGTTTTGCATAAATACCTCAGCCCACATTAACTCTTTTTTGCTTTTTCCCTCCAAAAATAAGATGCGAAGCACAGCTTATGTAATTGTCTTTGGATGAAGCTGGATAAGAAAGCTTCGCTGTTCGGTTTTGACAGCTAGTTACATTGGCAGACCGGTTGGCTGCCATAGGCGGTGCTCTAAATGAGTAAGCCCCTCATTTATGGTTTGCTGAAATATGCTTGTTTTTCTTCCAGCTGGTGTAGATTCTGTACGTGAGGCCATTTGAAAGTTGATTATTAGATATCGGTAAGCGACATAAGCAAATTAGGATTTTGTTTTTGTTTTATGCTTATTCATATAACTACAGTCGGTAGCAAGTAAGTTATATTTCTGGTATTTTTGATGCTTAAAATATTGTTGTGGTCTTTTTTTTTTTTTTAGATTCTCAGCACTTCAATCTGATTGGCTGAACAGATTTGCTGCAGTTTGTAGCTGAGAGTTAATTTTGCGGCGCTGTGCAGCCGATTTAGTTTGCTCTTAAAATGTGGCACAGTGTGCTGTTTGCATCATATATCATATGGTGATTTTCTCACAGCTGTTCCGGATTGTGTTACCACTTTTTGGTATTCTCCATTTATCATCACAATTTTCGCACTTTTGTCATTTTAAAGTAATAAACCAGGTGTATCTGTTTAGGACTGTTTAGCGTGTAAACACTTTGCGGGCTCCAAAAAAAGCACATCACATCTGTATTATCTTCGTCAAGCTTTATTACATAAGAAGGCTAATCTGGGTGTGTTGACTTTGGGTGGTGACATTGAGAGGGTCTCAGTGGAGGCTTAAAAAAGCAGGAGGCACGTAGAGGGCACATGTAGGTGCTTTGTCCCAATTTCACCTGCTCTTATAGGCTGAAGTCGCCAGATGCCACAGGGACCTTGAGAGGTTGTGAGGTAGGGCATGTGTGAACAGGAAGTTGCTTGTATGATGCCATACGATTTTTATACTGACAGCTTGGACAGCTGTGTTTCATAATGCCAGAATTCTATGTATAATGTAATAGTAATATATAATTATTTCATAAGTGTTTAAGTAAATATATCAGAAATATGATAAATATAGACACACTATATATAACACACTGTTGTTAGCATTTGTAATAAAAACAATATATCTGTGTGGTATGTATTATATTTAATATGCAAATAATGTTTTATATATATTAGTGTGTGTGTGTGTGTGTGTTAAATTGTATTATATTATAATTCTGTTTATCATTTTAATATTCAGATTTTGCTTCTTGTATTCCCACCAACAGGGATGTCTTCTCCGGCATGGACACTCCAGGGTCCAAACGCAAGCTTTACAGTGCTGTGCCAGGAAGACACTATATGGTGGTATATATATATATATATATATATATATATATTTGCTGACTTTCTCATACGTAGTTCTCAGTATTGGAGAAGGAGGATTCTGGGAAGGCAGTGCCCGAGGGAATGTAGGCTGGTTCCCAGCAGAATGCGTGGAAGAGATCCCAAGCAAACCCAACGAGGACAGACCCTGTGAGTGTCTACACACAAACACACACTTTGAACTTGATCTCATTCACTGCCAATTTAAAGGCATAGTGCACCAAAAATGATACTTCTGTCATTATTTACTCACCCACACCAGTGTTATTTTACTATCATTGTATGTAGTATATTATGTAGGGATGTAACAATTCACTCAACTCAGGAGGCGATACGATTCACGATACTGATTTCACAATACGATTTTTTTTAACAAAATGAGATTTAAGACAAATTATAAATGAAAAGGTGTACTTTTTTTTGCTTGGACAAAATGCTGCACATTTCTTTGTGAAATTGAAATATGTCAAATAACAAAACTAAATTTTATAAAGAAACCCTGAATCAAATAAAGAAATAAGACAAAAAAAAGCTCTTCATATAAAGAAACTAAGGCTTTGCCTGTGCTCTTTCCATTCAAAACTAGAGGCAACCACTGTATTTTAATCACGATCTAAACAAAGATGCTGTATATATGCAGCATGAGCAGTTTTTAATCTATATATAATTGTATTAGATTGTATAAATTATAAAAGCAAAAACAGAATGGTCTGACTTTAGTTTTGTGAAACTGTACTACATAAAACATCTGCACGAAACAAATACAGCAGAGACACTGAATGAGACCGCAAATTAACTCTCTGACAGCAGGTGGCACTTACGGAACAGCAGTAATGCTGTTTTTTTTTCTGACATGTTGGTGTTATATGTTTCACTTGGATGTTTAGTAAATACAGCTGGATAAAACAAAAACTGTGTCCGTCTTCATTTCAAGCTGTAAAGCAACAAAATGTGATAATTTTAAAGGGCTTTTCTATACCCACTGTAAATAAATAAAAATGTCCTGCTTGCACTTGCCCATTTAATGGCAGAGAATCGTGACTTTCACTTTTTTTAATGTGTCGTAAAATAATCCTATGCAACTCGTGCCGTAGTAGATTCCAAGGGTTCTGAAAGGTATACTGTAGGGTTTGGTGAGAAACAAACTGAAATGGCAAGTTATTAGCCTACATTTATAAAAATCTTGTGTTGCAGTCCAGTGTGTGAGTGCGCAGGTGAATTTTATGTCTACACAGAAGAAAGCCCTGTCTAGCTCTGCTCCAGTACGGGGTGTGTCGAGCTATACGTTAATCTGGTTGATTTGATGAGAAAAAGAGGAAATGTAGTTGCAATAAACATGTTGAGAATCCGTACAACTGCAGCTATTATTCTTCCCGCCCATGTGTAGAAATCGAATATTCAAGCTGTTTATTTTCCACCCCTGAACGAAAAACGAAAAATCAAGCTGAATTCTTGTTTTTACTTTTTTTTTTTTAAACAAGAACAACAACAACAAAAAACAACGAAATAGGAGCCATTTTCTAATTTTTCTTCTTTCAATATTAAATAAAAAAATGACTGAACTAATGATACATGGATTTACACGGACCCTTATTTTAGTTTTAGTTGTAGTCATTTAACTCATTTCAGTTAATTGCGATTGCAACGTTTCTTATTTTTGTTTTGAGGTTTTTGAAGTGTTTGAAATTTAAGTTTTCATTTTTTTCTATTTCATCTGTCATTCAAATACACAAAATAATTTGTAATAGATTTAATTTTCATTAACAGTAACAAGACTGTTCCAAACCCATGTGACTATCTTTGTTCAAATTAAGATGTTTGACAGAATGTTCATGCTGCTCTATTTCAGACATACCACTTCTGTGCTACATTCCAAAGCTGAAGCTGTACAATAGTTTTGCATGCAAAAGAAATGTGACAAGTAATGTTAATGTTGATGTCAAACTTTGCATGAAGTGTCTTCGACAGCATATTTGAATAGACTTGATTGAGATTTCAGAGCTGCAGTGAAGGGGAAAATCAATGAATAATTTCAGTTTAGTTTCTTTAGTTTTTTATTCTTATGTCTTTGAATGGCTGTCATATGGCTTCAGAAGACTTGCAATATATCACTTGAATCATATGGACTACTTTATGGTATGTCTTATAATGCTCTTTCTGATTTTCAGAGCCTGACAGCCATTGGTTACCATTTACTTTCGTTGTATGAAAAGGAGCAGCACGAACATTCTATTAAATGTCTTCTTTTGTGTTCCACTGCAGAAAAAAAGTCATACAAATTTAGAACAACATGAGGGTGAGTAAATGATGACAGAATATTTATTTTCGGTAAACTATCACAAATAAAGTGTACACTTCAAATTACACAATTGTTCAACATATTACAAGGTGAGGGGAAGAAACACTTTTCCTAATCCTCTTATTATGTCTTTTCTCACTCTATTCTTCTCCAGTGCTCTGATAACCCGCAGAATATGTGAGGAGCCTTGCAGCGATATCAGGCTGTTAATTCAGTTAGTGTTCATTTGCAACTAGGCCACAAAGCACACACGTCCACCTCTCAGATCAAATGCTCACGTTCATCCGTCAAACATGGGCGTGAATGAGCACCTGAGAATTTGATTTGTGCATTATATCCAAATTGGACAGAGCACAGGAATGCCATTAACAGCCATCACAGCTCTACTCTAGAGCAAATGTGTTAAAATTTAGATTTTTTTTTTTTGTTGTAAGTACAATCATTGGCTGTTGTGTAGCTTTGGTGTGTGCACTCAATTTTCGCTGTGCAAACTGGCAGAAGGGGCCAGGGGCAACATTCTGTTGAGAGTTGTTATTTTGGGCCAAATGAATGCCTTCCACATCAGTGCAGCTACTGTGTGTTTTTCAGCCCTGTATGTGTGTGTGGTGCAAGTTTCATAGAGGCATTTAGATGTTTTCTTCATCGAAACACATCCGAACCTTTATAACAGTAACCGTAAAAGGCTTTGCATTGCAACACACTTGCATTGCATTTGACATGATGTAATTATCCAAATCCTGTTGTTAATCTACAGTCATGCTTTAGTCTAAAATCGCCAACACAATTCTCTGCTGTGGTCCAGATTGTTGGTTATGACCATGTACAGTAATACAGCTATTGGCAGCTACACTAAACAAATGGAGAGCTGTTCACGACAGCATGTGGTGAGCAGAATGGAGGTGAGGTGAACAACAGCTGTCATTGGCCGAGAGGCTTTAGCCCATGTGACTCGGGGAGAGAGTCTGGCTGACTCAGCTCTCAGACTGTAAGATCTAAGTTCACCCGTCATGTGATGGAACATGACATTTGCCTTAAGGTTGTGCTACAGTAGCACAGTAAGTGCTTCTGCATGTGTACAGCTAACCTAAATGCTGTTATTAAAGGTGCAGTGTGTCATTTCAGAGCTGAATTGTAAAATAAAATAGTTTTCAAACAGGTTTCCTGTCTGCTATTGGTTTGACAAACAAGTAGTCCCGCCCCGAACTCCTTCTATTGGTTGAGCCAGTGTTGCTATGCTTAGTTGGTTGGAATTAAAATTAGATTGTATAGTTTAGAAATTTGAAGCAAAAACAGAATGTTCTGATTTCAGCTTTGTAAAACTATGCTACATAAAACATATCTGCACCAAACAAAAACAGCAGATGGGCTGAATGAGAAGCAGATTCACTCTCTGACAGCAGGTGGCTCTTATGGAACAGCAGCTATTCATTGTTTCCTTTGTTACCGCTGTAAACAAAGCAGCGCTGCGCTTATAAATGCTACTTTATTATGCATTATACAGAGGCAAGATGAAAAGAAAATATATCTAGACTTTTCTGAAGACAGTCAGTTCCCCTCAGAAGTACATTCATATAAACCCCCACCCCCAAATGTTTCACAAATACTTTAACATCTCAACCAACATGAATCGTCACATATTTATATCGATTTTCAACTGGCTTGGGGTGCATTGTTAAATCTCTAATAGCAATGTTTTGAAAGTGCCAGAGTGTTTATACTTTTTAGGTTAATCGCATAGTTGTCTTTGTTATATGAGAAAGTATTTTAAGTTAAAGGGGATGCCTAATGCATGCATTCTGACTTATTTACACTGTTAAAGAGCGGGATTCTCATGCTAAACATGGCCAAAGTTTCAAAAAGCGAGTTGGATGTATGACAGAGTATATCTGTGCCAAATACACTCCAGGGTTCGTATAAGTTTCGGAAAGTTTTTTTTCAGAGTATGGCCCTGTATGATGTCATAAAGGGCGGAATTCCTTGTATGGGCCCTTCTCCCAGAAGAGCGCATGCACACAGCAACCAGAGTGAGAGCAAGAGCACGCCCATCAACATTCTTCATTCAGGTTACTGAAGTTGTTGGCACACTAAAGAAGACACACTAAAGAAGTGTGTTTTTGGTTGTCATGGAAAGATAACCTTGTTCAGCTTTCCAAAGAACCCAGTGTTAAGGGAACAGTGGAAGCATTTGTTTCACCGGGGCAGCAACGGAGTTGTGCAAGTGTTTGTTCTCTGCATTTTGGTGACGAATGTTTTAGACACAAATTAAATCAAATTTGAGTCAATAAAGTTTTTGTTCCTGTTTTATTTATATCGATGTCACAGCTTGCAGACGATCACTACTCAAAAGCTGCGTGTGCTCGCGACTCTTTAGCTCCGCCCATGGCACGCCTCCAGGAGCTCGACTGTTTTCGGAGAGGAGCGGTACAGCTGTATCTGTCTTTTATAAATCTAATAAAACTCTTCGGAAATATGAAGGATGCAATACTACTCTATAGGTACTCAAGATTAACATGTGTTTGGCAGAAACTGTGTGTGTTATGTCCCCTTTAACATCATAAAATTAGACAAATCACCTTTAAAATGTTTTGTATGTTCAAATTATTCTTGCATAGTTTTTGAGAAAAATAAGTCAATAACAGTGTCTACAATAAAGAAAAGGAAAAAAATCTAGTTGAAGATATGTTATATTAAAATATATTTAATAACACTTTAAAGAAATAAATATTCAAAAAGTTTTTTAAACATATCTTCCAAGGTAAAATGCATTTAAATTATGATTTTGTGGGGTTGTAAAATTTGACATTTGTACATTCTAAACTAACCGTGTCTTGTGGTTAAATGGTCAAATTATCTTTAATAGACTTATTGACCTTGACAGACAGTCATAACAGTTTGCAGGGGTTCCTCCCTTTGATATTATAAAATAAAATAATAGATCAGGACGAAAAATGCATGTCACGCCATTGACCCAAATACATATTTGGTGTGACGAAACTGGATCTTTTGCCTGCGTCATTTTATCCCTCGTGTTATGGCCAATAATTTAGTTGTCGCAACATATTTGATCAGTTTGAGTTCATTTTAGCAGTAATCTGAGGTGAAAATGCTAGCTATGTTTGGTATAAGTGTCACCTGAGGCATTTTGAAACTCTTCCATGTTTGCTAGTGTTGCAAAAGAAGCAGGGTGAAAAGGTGAGAAATGCTATGTTGAGATGGGAGCCATTGGCAGCCTTGAAATCCATGGCTGCTACAATGCACGCTTCGAGTGAAGCGCTTTCGAAGAGTTGCAAGGACAGCTGATTTCTTTTATTGATTTATGAAATAGTCATTTGGTTCCCATGGCGATGCTTTCAGCGTTATTATAATCAAATTTTTTGAAGACTGTTGCCCAAATCTGTCTTATTTTTAGGTGAATCCAACAGCTAGCCAAGATACATCACACATGCTGCTGGATAGCCTTAAAAGTTGACAATCTAGTGCAGTGTTCAACATCGACTACAGTTAAATCCAGCATCGACTGGTTGGTAACAGCACAAGTATTCAGCTGAAGTCTCTTGAACCTTTCCGAGCAACACTCTGCACATTCCTGATTGATATATTTCCATGGAAACATGCTCTACACTGTACAAACCCTGTTGCTAAGGAGTGGGCCTTAGTAAGATTTTTTTCCTCTTTTTGTGGCATCTTTTTTTTCCCTCTCTCACACACTCTCTCTCCCTCTCACAGCACTGAGAACAGAGCTTACATACCATCTTTTCCAATGCCACGGTTCTCTGTTCCATGTGTGTGGTGCTGATGGTCAGCTCTCACCTGAGCGCTCGAGGAGACGCGAGAGTTTTTGGAGATGGGAAGTTAGGCGTCAGGGCCTGAGGGATCGAGAAAAGTGGCAATCCCCCCTCAGGCAAGGAGAATTGAGTGTTTCTCGGATTGACTCGGGGGTGAACTAAAGGGGACCAATGGACGAGACTAGCAGATCTAGGAAGAAGGTTCATTTTGGAGGTATGTTGATTTGAGGATGTTGCAAACTGAGGAGTTTTGTGATGAATTACGGATTTGTGCGACCAATAATTGCATGTTTTGCTCTGCGCTCTTGTTAGCATTGTGGACAATTATATAGGAATGATTAGTTCGATTAGTCTATTCTCGATGAAATGTCAGTTGCAGCTGTTCATGATTTATGCTGTAAAAATGAGTTTTTCTAGTATCTTTTGTGTTTTGAGACTTTTCACTTGGTTTTTGTGCATTCTTATGACTTAGTGACTCTTTGTGTCAGTTTCAGAGGCCTTGAACAGTTATTGCAAACAAATTGAAGTAAAATATTCAAATGGTCTTGGGGTCATTTTTCGATCTAATTCAGTTCTCCGTCATGTTTTAGCTTTGTCAAAGATGACAAATCAGATCAAGTTTCATTGTATTGAACTGAGTGAGAAACTGTGGTCAAGTCGTAGAGTTGTAAAACAAAATATTATATTTATTACTTTTTTTCCAGTGGTGCGCTCTGACTCGGTCTTGAAAGTTTTGCATCCTTCAAGTCGTGCTTGCAGCACGTTTACTATCTTTATGAATTTTATCAAGTGAACCACACAGCTAGTTACCCCTGGTGGTTTGAAATCCGGTGTTGTAGCAACTGTCATCGCTGCTTGCCCTCATGTCAAATAGACTTTTTTTTTTCCTCACACAGTCCACAGAGGAACAGTGCTTGTGTGAAGTACGTGTGGCTCTGTGTGTACGTGCCAGAATGCTTTTTGTTGGAAAGACGACACAGCTGCTACAGAAAACTGACAGGGTGTTCCATTAAGAAGTGAGAAAGAGAACGAAAAAGAGATGGCACTTAATGTGGTGGCCATTTTATTCATCCAATTAATTATAATGTCTATATCTCTTGATATTAAATTCCTCTGTTCAGGTTTATGCATGTGAAATCATGTATTGCTCAAAACTGCATAATGCACAACCTGGCAAAACACATCTATAAATGGCAATGTCAAGGCTTAGAGTGTGATGATTCACTTGCACACTCAAACGATTCAGTTTTGATTTACTCATTTGATGAGATGCATCATACCACGTCCAGTCTGACCTCAATATTATTTGATTAATTTCCATTTAAATGGCAAAGAATGAAAGCAAAATATAAGCTGTAGAGTGCCAAATGCTTACTTTTCAGAAATTCTCATGATTCATTTTTTAAAGCCGATTCTAATGCTATTTTTGAATTTTAACCTCCCTAGATGGGCACGTTTTGATAAAACAGTTTGATCAACCAAAATACTCATTAAACCGCATTTTTATATATTTGAAACAACTGACAGATGGGGAGGACATCTTACATTAGCAGTCACAGGATAGAGTGGATGTCTCTGTAGAATTGCGCTGAATCTAAACCTCCTTTTGTTTGAACATCAAAACGTTTCAGCTCAACAAAGAATTGAGCGTCTGTAACTTTAACAGCTAACCAGTGAGTAGGTTGGAAGGGGAAAGTGTTGAATCCCACGCAGCCTCCTGACTACTGATATCATCGTGTATCAACAGAACCGCAGAGGACAATACAAATGGTGCAGTTTTCAGAAGCTGAAGCTTGCAGAACAAACTCCTTGAGAATCTCATTAATGGATAAATGTGTACACGGTTGCTCGGGATCTGTATTATCACTAGTTGTGCCGCCGTTAATGGGTGTCCTTCCTCCGTAGATATAATTTGCTGTCCTTATATAAGTGCACCTTTGGGGCTGTGCTTAACATTAAGGTGATTCGATTGAATTCAGATATTAGTCCAGTGTTTTTTATCTATTTGTATAAGTCCTCTGCGGACAGTTGTTTTAATGTCGTACAAACATGTTGGCGTATGAACGGCCTAGAACAAACGCTCCCCTCAGACACGTTCGGAAGAGCGAAAGTGGATCCGGATAGACAATTAATCTCTGCGACATAAAAAAGTCTCTTCATTAGCTTTGTTGGCTCTTATCCTGGTTCCTTCCATAAAACGCAGTCAATATTTGGCCTTCCTGAGCTCTCTCGGAGGACTAGTCTAGTTTGGCTCCATTATGGGCCAAATGGTCCCTGTCTTCCAAAGAGCTTTTTATTGGTTGCAATTAAACGGGGAAGGTGGTATAGTTAGTGTAGTTTTGAATTCACTGTTATAAATTGTGGATTTATTTTAAGCTCATGGCATGTGTTCAAGAAATGTGATTTTATTATATTTCATTTCTTTATTTATTTGTGTGTGTGTGTCATGCTGGTATTGTTTGTCAGCGACAATCTGCATGTCAAGGTTCTGTCTGGTGAAACTGTAAGCATCTTTTGTTATTATTTCATTTTTTTTCTAGAGCACAGTTGGTATCACGTCGGCTAAAATGATTAAATATTTTTTTTAAATGGCACCTGTGACCATGTGACATATGGCACACAGTAACACAAATTTGACTAGACAGCTTTTTTATGCAATTATGAACCTTTACAACATTCTCACTTTATCACATCTGCTGTACATTTCAAAAATTCTATTTTTATTCTTTTTGCACATTTTATATTCGGTGTGATAGTGATGATAATGATGTAGAAATGTTCAAAGTTTGCTGAGTTAGTGCTTGAACACAGTCACATTTTTAGGACGAAACTTTTGTTTTATGTGAAAATAATGAATAAAAAGGTATTTTATGGCACTTTCTGAGTGGCACATATTCTGAGCACTATGCAACGCTGAAATATTGCATAATTGGGGTGATCTAAAGTAAATGTCTGTGAATATGTCTTCACAGATGCCCGGGCAGACCGATCAGAGAGAAGGAAGCTCTTTCGACACTACACTGTGGGGTCTTATGACAGTTTTGATGCATCAAGGTATGATTAAGCATTTTTCTAATCCTTCTGACCATGTTTTTAAAAGTCTGTCGGGTTCAATACATGAAGGTAGTTTGAAATGGGCTCTCTCTTGCGTACAGTTCGAAAAAGGTTACCTAAGGTTACTGAAGATGTAAAAAAAAAAATTTGGCCAGGTTGTTTTTAAAATCCTAATATATTTTATATGCATTTGATTTACACCAAAAGACATACTTCCCTGGATTAATAAAGTATAAGCAAAGAACAAATTAAAAAGATTGATTAATCAGTTAAGGCCAGTCATAATTAATAAGTATTCTTGTGAGTGTTTCAAAGTACAGCACGATTCATCCATTTACCTGCGCATCCATTCACACAAACCATCATTTCCCAAAACTTTGCTGCCCAACTATGATTTAACACAAAGCGCCGCACAAGCACATTGTTATTCACAGGGGAAAAAAGGTTTGAAGTGTGTGAAAACTCTTTAAATGGCCGGTTATGTAAGCAACGCTGGAGCTTGGGGTCGTCACTGCGTGATGTAGACACTTTGATGGCATTTTAAAAAACAAATAAACAAACAAACACACAAAAAAAACGCTCTTTGACATTATGATGTCATAATATGTGGCTGTAAATCTGCACATTTTAAATAAATTTAGCTACAAATCATTGGTTCTCTGTTGAGTCTGGGAATCTTATTTTAAATAAGATTTTTATAGTGTTATTTATGTTTAATAGTAACATTATTAGTAACATTATTTTAGGCTATTGAATGTTAATAACCCTGTTATTTAAGGGTAATATTAATCCTTAAAAATTTCGTTTTTGTTGTACTATGAACTTTACACATTTGTCACAGGGTGTTAAAAAGCAAAAAAAAAGACAGATCATCTCGCATCTGGCTACCATACTCTTACCCAGCTGACACACCCCTTGCTCCTAGCTGGTTGTCTTGGAGACAGAGAATCCATGGCAATGCAGTGCAGGCTACTTCCTGCTGCAGAGAGCTTGAGTGACAGCAGTACAGAAGGACATGGGTGCTTTTAGGTGAACTTGTCACAGATACACGTAAGATACCTGCTAGTTGTGTCAGTCTTTTGCAGACACACTGATTTTATTCTTTAGATATTATGATTAATAAACTTACAATGGATTCCAGTGTAAACTTTTTGGTAGGATAAATAGATTTTCATTGGATTTAAGATGCATTATTTAGCTTTCGTTAAACAGCTAATCCACACCGGTGCATAAATATCGCTGCGTGATGGACAGCGGTTTGAATGTCTGAAATGAGATCACACACAGGTATAAATGCATTATGAGCAAATAATATTTCCCCTTTCTAACTCTTGCTCTGTGACATCGCCACAGTGTTCCCTTCAAAGCAGATTATGTTGCCATGACAACCATGCATCATTCCTTAGGAGTCAGGGCCCAGTTGCATGAAAGTCCTTAAGTAATTTGACTTAGGGGTATCCCTGAGGGGGGGGGGAAATCCCTGAGGTAAGGGATTTCTTTAGGAGCGTTGCAACAAACGTCTTAACTGTCACCCTTACCTAAGTGTTTATACTAAGCATTTCACGGTAGTTTCTGGCAACATACGGCAATGGGCGCCGTGGTTACTATAGTTACTACATCTCACAATAAACAGATATGTATACATATCTATGACAATAAACAGAACATAATGAAATACAAACCTAACCAACTAAAACGCAGACAAACATTAAATAAACATGAGCACTGCAGGTTTTTGCACTGCTTTGTGTACAGTCTTTACCGAGGAAACTGCTTTGTTTCTGCAGTTAAAGCGCCTCCTGCTGACCAATGACGGAAAATTTACCAAATGTGAAAATTAACCCATGTTTTGACCATAGACTGTAAAAAAACATGGACGTAGTGTCCGTGACGTCACCCGTAGGTTTCTAAAGAGCGTTTTTGAAGCTCAAAGTGGGCGGAGCCGGCCGTCGCCATCTTGGCAGTGTGTCACCGCGAGTCACTCCCGGATAATCGAAAATGGGCAAAGAGGCGGGAGCGATGGTGGTGACAGCAGCAGCAATCCACCTGTCACTCAAGTGCCCACGCCCTTAATTATGCAGAATTTGAATTCTTAATATAATTTAAACGGATGAGTTATAAAAAAATTCACCCCCCTCACAGTTGTCATGAAGGGCAAAATTAGCTATTTAGACCAAAATCATTTTTTGAACCAGGCTGTAAACATGTTTTTTTCTGCTGTAAAGTTGGGCATTTTAACATGGGGAGTCTATGGGATTGACTCCCTTTTGCAGCCAGCCTCTAGCAGCCAGTTGATGAATTACAGTTTAAGTCACTTCCTTGTTGGCTTCAAGAGAGAGAG
>NW_015646352.1:1999622-2039230 GCF_001515625.1 Sinocyclocheilus rhinocerous | reverse complement strand
ACTAATAAATAGTGTTTTCTGAGTCGGTGTCGCAAGGATGAAGTTGCCGATCCTGACTCGCCATCTCCTCATTAGACGCGCCTTTAGAGAGAAGTGCATCTTTACGGATTATGATTATAATGAAAGAGGGTTTTTTTTACATTTGTTTTATTTCGTTAAGCAGTAATTTAAAGCCTTCTATAGATATATTTGTCATGTCTGTGAGGCATGTATTCGCTGAGTTTTGGTTCATTTTTGTGAAGCGCGCCTGTTCAAGACGAGACGGCAGAAAGCACATCATTCTTTATTTTATAAAAGCACAACGTTTTGTTGATATTGTGAGTGCGCACAAATAAAAATAGACCCTTTACAGTTACGAATGATGTATTACTCTTACCTTTATGAGCAAAAATGACGGCGTATTCACTGAAAAAAATGCAAGTGATCGCGCTGGCATCTCTATGTCCTGTAAAGCGCGCTTCAGCTTCCACTCTGCGCACAAAATATTGGATATAGCGCACATTTATCTAGGTTTAACGTTTAAACGTTGTTATATGCTTGAACTGTTTAATATCCATAGATTTTATTTTAGGCAAGTCGTGATGATTTGAGAAGGCTAAATTTTTAATAGCTGGAACAGTAGTATAAGCTGTTTTGGGAGAAGGGGAAAAAAAGACGGGCTCGGGTCGGACTCGGGCCGGTAATTCTGATAAGCTGTCGGACACGGGCCGGGCTAGGATCTGAGCACCTCGGGCCAGGGCAGGGCTAGGGCCTAAATTTGAGGCCCGTGCAGGGCTCTACTGTAAACATGTTTTTTTCTGCTGTAAAGTTGGGCATTTTAACATGGGGAGTCTATGGGATTGACTCCCTTTTGCAGCCAGCCTCTAGCGGCCAGTTGACGAATTACAGTGTAAGTCACTTCCGTGTTGGTTTCACGAGAGAGACCGGAAGGTTGCCGCTTGGTTTTGACGCTGCAAACAGGCAGAGTTGTAAATGTAAACAGGTGGACCGACAAGATAATGCATTATAAAAATCTAAACAATTAAGACAAATTATATTTATATTATTTAATGTAATAATTGATTAATAATAATTGTTTAAATTGATATCATAATTGATACAACTCGTCCATTTTCTTAAAAATGTATATAAAACTTTTTGTTTTGTGAAAACCTGTAAGTCATGCTTTTTACAGTCATTTTACAGTTTGTTATCATAGTCATTGCCCTACTGTGCTCATAAGATATTTTATTTGTGCAGGTCTTAAAAAATGTTTTAAGTCTTACATTTGAGTTAAAAAAAAGTTTAAGATGACTTAAGGGAGCTCTTTTGGTCCCTTAAATTTATTAAGGTGAAATGGTTACCAAGGACTTTGTAGCAACACTTAAAAGAACAATTAAATAATTAAGTGGAATACTTAATAGCAGCCTTAAGGTTCCTTAAGTTAACCCTTAGGTTTTTTTCTTGCAACCCAAGTTTCACTAAGGGCTCCCTTAACCTTATAACTAAGGGATTTCTTAGCATAAGGGCTTTCATGCAACTGGGCCCAGCACTCTACGTTTTGAGCTTGGAGCTCTTTCAATATTTCAATAAGTCTTTATCTTGTAGTTAAGACTGTGAGGTAAGTCAGTCAATCTTGCGGTCACAGGTTAAGCCTATTTTATCAATATGCCAGTTACAGTTTTTATGGGATTATAAACACTTCAAGTAGATCTTTTGGGTGTATTTTAGGCCATTAAATTAATCAAACTAGAGCTGTGGTTCATGACCTTCAGTGATTATGTTAGGGTCTGATTTGTTCTAGGGACACAGTCAAAGTGCCGTAAAATGAAATGGCACAGGTCTGGAAATGAGACTCCAGCTCTTTGTGAGAGCTGCAGTTTGAGCAATTTGCTACCCATTAAGTACCCCGGCTTGATTTGCAGGACTTGATTTAATACTCCATCTAAAAGATGGTAAGCTCTCTTGTTCTTCAGGGAAAGAGAGAGAACATTTGCTTTTCAGTGCTATCATATTCAACCAGCATATCTCTGGATATCTCCAGTGTCTTCTATGGTTGAACACCTTCAGTAATTGATCTGCTTGCTTGCGGAATGTGTTTTGGGGAAGGATATTGACGGTGCTAGGCAGGAAGTAACACTTAGTGTCACAAAGATGTTTTGGTGTCATTCAGGACAACCATCACCATAGTGTAGCTGCTAGAAATGGTCCCTGACAAATAAATAAATTTTCTATCAGAAATTTGAATTAATAACTCATTGCATTTAAAATACTTTTTTAGTGAATTTCTTTGACCCAAAAATTAGATTTGATTTGTGTTAAAGAAATAGTTAACCTAAATGCATGAATGAAAATGAATTTAAAATATTTTTTGTTTAATATAGGACCATTTTTTCTAAAAAAAAAAAAAAAAAAAAAAAAAAAGTCTTTGAAAAGTCATTAAGAAGTCTGTGTAAACACTTTTTGAAATGATTGCATTTGATTATTTCTGATTATTTGCTTATGTATATGTTCTGTTGAAATGTGTCATTATCTCATCATTTGGTAACAGATTGCAGGGGGCATTAAATGCGATTAGATTCTTATTTCCAAATATTTATTATTCAGAAAGTACTAAAATAATCGTTAATGTGAGCGTTAAGCAACCGAAATCGTTAAGAGAAATCAGGATCGTTAAATTCTTTCCGATTCCAATCAGTAATGGACACATACAATTATTTTTAGTGTCGCGCTCGTCCAAGGCCAGTGCGCGCGCACACATGCGTACATTCTTCGTCTCTCTTTTGCGCGCTCTCTTTCTCTGTGGCACTGTAAGCCGTCTCTCTCTCTCTCTCTCTCCCCCATAACCATTCCTCCAAGATTACTGCTCATGTTTTGCTCTGGTGATTTTCATCCTTCATCTGGCGGTTATGTATTGCGTTTACGACACGCTCTCTCGCCGGCGACCGGGCCCTGCCTTTCTTAACCGGTGTCACAGCTCCTTCTTCGACAGATAAAGCCGGCGGTGAGCTTTTTTTCAACGGTTACAACTCTCGTAACATCGCGCTCTTCGTCGCAAAAATGATTAATTCCGCTCAGCCGACGCCTGTCAGGATGAAGCATCACTCCGCGCGCGCGGCGGTGGCGATGATGAGGATGATAGGCTGTAATAACGGTCGTTATGCGCGGAATTTTCTCCACAGCGACTGCGTTATCAACGAAAAGACGGTCGTGCTGCAGAAGAAGGATAACGAGGGATTCGGGTTCGTGTTGAGAGGGGCGAAAGGTAGGAAAAAAGACGGACCCCTCGTCGTCTCCGCCGCCTCATCAAAACTTCCTCACTTCATGCTTTACACCCTCGAGAATCAAACCGTGTTGGTGCTTCATTTCACGCTATTTCTTATCCCTTGCTCGTGTTGTCCTCTTTTTTTGTACACCCTCACTTAACGTCATTTCTGTTGATTTCAAAGCGCGTCATCGCGCGCGCACTTGATTTGATGTGCCTGCGTGGCTTCAGCTGCATGAATTGCATCCATGTCAGCAACTTCTGAATTAATGCATCTCTTGGTGTCAGCGTGTCCATCACTTGACTGCAGTGCATTTAAGTGGGCTTGTCAAATCTGTGAAGTGTAAACACAGACCCCCACCCCACCCACTCCCTGCTCCATGTGCTTGGATTGTGTTTGACTGCATTAGGGCTCTGCTGGCACTTTGTCTCAAGGGCTTCCTGAGTCTGACAGTCCAGCTGTTTCTTACTGTGGTTAAAGTGATTAATTCACTCTCAAATCCTTCATAAAAATGTACTTAACTTCAACAAACCTTTAACTATGCAATGCATTGACCTCTTAAGATAGACACTAAAAGTCTCCTCCCAACCACAGCTGCAATGCTTTTAGTTTCTAGTGCACTACAGATCCCTTGAAGTTGCGAGTGGTGCACCGTGGCTGCTTTCTGCATCAGCTCTTGCGATGCCCCTTGTTCTGTCAGGCTCCAAACCAGTGCTTCTCCCCACACTGTCAGCGGTGACATCCATGCATGCATTTTCTCTGGTTATATAAACGTCCCAACTCCTGCATTCATTTTTGATTTGGTTGGATGGATGCATTGCAGTTTGCATCATGTATCATCAGACCAGATGCTCTTGTTTAGCCACACTCATTCATTGTGCTACAAGGCACTCGTTTTCATAGGAATTGTATTTTTTTATATATGTAATCGATGTAAAAGCATGTTATTTTCAGCATGTTTTTGAGTAATAGCAAGCTTAAACATAGACTAATTTACATTAACACTTTTATCCAAATCTAGCTATATATATAACATCTTAATGAAGATAAAACACCTAAATATATATATATATATATATATATATAATTAGGTGTTTTATCTTCATTAAGATGTTTTGTATTCCAGGATTAGGTTTAATCAGGGCCCATAAAACTAGTACACTGTCTTTTGATCTTCACAATCTCTTTCCTTTGGTTCTGTCTTGTCTGGCACGGCCTGGATTTTAGCGGATACTCCCATTGAGGAGTTCACTCCGACCCCGGCGTTCCCTGCCTTGCAGTATCTGGAGTCTGTGGATGAGGGAGGAGTGGCATGGAAAGCTGGCTTGAGGACTGGAGACTTCCTCATCGAGGTAAGAATATGATTGGGTTTCCAAAAGCTTATGGTTTGTTTTGGAAAGACGCAGAAGCCATTGCTTGCTGAAGAGATGGAAAGGTCCCTGATCAGCTGGGAAGAGTGATGTCCGACCCATGCAGGGAACTTCATCTTGAGCTTGCTGCTGAATCATTCACACGTTAGTGCAAACAGGAGAATGTTTATGCACAGTGTGAGCTTGTGAATATGAGGAAAGGTCATAGTTACATCTTTAATGAGACCGAGGAGCTTAGAGACGCAGGAGATGAGCACTCCTGGAAAAAGCTGTGAACGGGTCTGTCCTGTACAGAAACTCAGTTTTCTGATGTCTCTGGAGCTCTTTGGTCTGGGTTGCATTTAAACGGCTAACCTTTGCATAGGCAATCTAACTTATCTTTTTTTAATTCTCACTCTTAATGAATGAGGGTGTAACCTTGACACTCTGAATTCATTTGAAAGTTGAAAATGTCAGGCTGGTAATCACCCATCATAACTCTTTGTAGAAGTTGGGCTTTGAATTTGATAGTTGTCTGAGAGTGATCTTGTATTTATTGGATGTTGTAAATTTTTAATGCCTCGGAGGTACTTTGGATCTGTAACCTGTCAAGTCCAAAAAAGCAGCAAAGACAGCTAAGAAGTATCATGATAAGGGCTCACTTTGACCATTTCAGTTTTTAACCACCTTGTGGTTATTACCATATTACATGTAGTTTTATTTGGAGCAGTGAGATTATATTATTACATATTATACATTTGGTATCTGCAAAACTACATATGTTCAAAAACGACTTGTGGTTAGGTTGTCTGAACAGTTGGCTTGTTGGTCATAAGCAAGCACAAGACCTCAGTCAGGTTAGGTTTATTCTCAGAACATGTTCTTGTGATCAAATATAGCTAGTCTGAAGTGTGATGAAATGTCTTGAGGTGTGTACAAATCCTTCATAGTAATTTTCTTAACGTGTATGTGCAAAAGTGCTGCTTTGATGGCTTGATGGCTGTAGGTGCTTTAGAGGAGGTGAATTTAAAGAAGCAGGTTTTAGTGTGCAGAATGAGTGATTAGGTTTTATATATATATATATGAATGATAGATCTCTCTCATGCTAACCAGTGTAAAGTATAGTAAAACAGTAACATAGTGAAATATTATTATACTTTAAAATAACTGTTTTCTATTTTAATATCTTTCAAAATGTAATTTATTCCTGTGATGTAAATCTGAAGTTTCAGCATCGTTACTCCAGTCTTCAGTGTCACATGATCCTTCAGAAATCATTCAAATATGCTGATTTGCTGCTCAATAAACATTTTTTATCATCAATGTTGAAAAAAGTGGTGCTGCATACAGGAATAGTTCACCCAAAAATGAAAAGTTTCAGAAAATGTACATAGCCTTACTAATGTAGATGAGTTTGTTTCTTCATCAGAGCATTTTGAGAAATTAAGCATTACATCACTTACTAATGGATCCTCTGCAGTGAATGGGTGCTGTCAGAATGAAAGTCCAAACATCTGATAAAAACACCACAATAATCTAGTAAAGTAATCCACACAACTCCAGCCCATCAGTTAACATCTTGTGAAGCGAAAACTGTTTGTAAAAAACAAATTCATCAAGACGTTTTTAACTTCACACCATTGTTTTCAGCTAAAATACAAGTCTTCTGTCCATGATAATGCTTTCTCTAGAGAAAAATGTGTCTCGTCTGAATCAAGAGAGAAATATGCTCAGATCAAGCACTGTTTACAAGCTAAAACTGTCCAAAACAGCTTTAAACAAATAAGTTGGTGAATTTTGATGTGAGAGGACAACAGGCGATGGAGTCATAATTTTGGCCAGAAGTGACAGATTAAAGTTAAAACACTGTAATGGTGAATTTGTTTCTTACAAATATGCAGCTTTTTACTTCAAGACATTAATTGATGGGCTGGAGTCGTGTGGATTACTTGTGGATTATTGTGATGTTTTTATCAGTTGTTTGGACTCTCATTCTGACGGCACCCATTCACTGCAGAGGATCCACTGGTGAGAAAATGACGTAATGTTAAATTTCTGCAAATCCTTCAATGAAGAAACAGGCTCATCATGTTGAATGGTCTGCTGGAGTAAATTTCCAGCAAATTAAAATTTTTGGGTGAACTATTCCTTTAATGAATTTGTGAAAACCATGATGCATTTTTTTCATAGAACAACATTTGTAAGATATCTTTACTGTCACTTTTAATCACTAGTCACATGACTAGTCAACCCTCCTGCCCATCCCTATTATAAATATATAATGATGATGGAAGTTTATCTGCAAAACACCTTGTCTTGGCCCCTCAGTTCTGGCTGAGCTGAGACTTCAGCAATGACTGACCATGAAACATGAAAAGCATTGGGAACATCGTCTTCCTTTCTGCATCAGAAAAATAAGTTCATTTGCACGCAAAATGTAAGAGAACACTCACTTTGTGTTAATTCACAGAGAGCAGATCCAAGATCTCAGCACCGCATTGGAAGGGCAGAGAAGGGAAGGGAATAACCAAATTATTGGTTCTCATGAGCAGCAAAGATTCCATGAATTATTAGCTCCTTACGGTAATCAAAGAGTCTAAATGTAACTAAGCCAGAATGTTTCTATGATAGAGCAGTGGGAGCTGCATTTTGATGATGTAATTTTGCAGGAAGGGTAATGTATGTTCTTACATTGCTGACCTTAATGACAGTTTTCATATCTAATAGTTAGCTGATGGACTGCAGTGTGACACGCTAAAACTATTTTAAATGCAATTTGGCTAATTATATGTATGTATATATATATATATATATATATGTATATATATGTATGTATAAAGCTTATTGCTGTATTTATTGAGATACTATGTGAAATATTTATACTTAAGATAAAATCATTTATCACAGTGCCAGATAAAACTAACTAGTGAAGGAAAAAGTGTGATTTTAAAAATGGCAAAATGTAAAGAAATAGTCAGTAGTTACAGCATCTAAAATATTAATATAAATATATCTAAATCTTATACAAGTTTTAACCTAGATTCTTGATTTTAAAATTTGATAACGTTCACTCAATGTACTTCATAAAATATACAACATAAGTGTATGCAAATGCAATATTGCATTCTAACCACTCTTAGAGTTGACATTCAGATCAAAATTCTCTTAGTCTGGCACAATGTATTTGTATATGTAAAAAGTGCAAAGGTTAGAATAACATTTCAAGAGCAAGAGTGAGTGTTTGTGTATATAAATTAATTCATCGCCACTTCCCCTCGAATACCGCGGAAACAATAAACACGTTTTAATCGTCCAGTCGATGATATTGACCGTCAGTCCCTCAGGAGGCAAGCAAGCTTCACTACCCACATTAGGTTGAGACACTGCAGTTTTGCTCTCTCAGGTCCCAGGGACAATCTAGCCTTATGGACCAAGCAAGGTGAAGCTCTCACAGAGAATTTGACCCGGTTTTACTTTACGTTGATGATGAAAGCTTGCAATAAATTTGTTAGGGATGTCAATATCTATTTTATTATTATAATTTTTTTTTATAAAAAGCATATTTGTTTTACCTTCTGTGAACTGCACCAGAGGTTGAATAGCAAATTCTCACTCCTACATTTCCTGGAGCTTTTGAGAGTCAATGAATTAATCTTATTGCCTATAAGAAACTCTAAGAAACAGTGTAGCTTATGAAGGGTGTTAGTGATCAACCAGGAAGCTACAAAATAGAATGATGGATTTACTGAAAATACATCTACACCCACTTGCCCTTGGTGTGTGGGCACGAGTATCTCTCTTTCTCTTTACTCTCATCTGATCGTATTTGTGCATCTTACTTACCTCTCTTTTCTGTATACAAGAGCTAATAGTGTATACCAGGGCATGTGTTATCAATTCCATAAAATAATCAGTGTTTACTGACCCATAATGTATTTGCGGGGCTCACCAACTTCTGTAAAAAAAAATAAATAAAAAAGAGGAGTGCATGCTGTTATTCAGCTGCTGGAAAATATAATGTGGATGTGGTGCCTGAAAGCCATGTTTGAGTGAACATTTTTAATAATTATATCAGGCTATTTCATGAATTTAGGATGTGGATTTGCACATGTATTGCATAACATCTTATCTGACAAAATGCATCTGGTGCTTTAAAACTATTTTAGTGGTTTAAACAAGCAGCTGCACTGAAGTATTTTGGTTCTTGTAAATATTTCGCACTGTCATGCTGGTAAAAAAAAAAGTCACGATTCACGAACGTCATGAAAATATGTAATTGTGGTTATGTAGCTCAAAAAATTGCTAACGTTAAATGTGATGGCTGGTTGATGTGTTTGTTGACGGTTGGACATGTCTCCTCGTCTGTAATGCTTTCTCTCCAGAATGTTCTGTGTGCACAGAGAGAACCAGCAGGGAGGAAATCTGTGGACTGTAGGAGATGCCTGCGAGCGTCCTCATGGCCTGATAACCGTACAACCTGTCACCAAAACCTGCTCCTCACGCACTGCGAACCAAGTGTAGCGCAGTACATAGCGTTTGCTCTGTGACACTAAATGTAAAAGTTACCAGTCGGAACGTTGTGTGCTTTCCATTTTTAAGCGACATAGAATATTTTATATCATGGAATAGATCTTCCTATTTTTAATATTTCCAGAATAACGGAATCCAGTGATGTTACTGACCTTCCTCATGCGTGTATGTGATGGTCCAGGTCTCATGTTGTAACACAGAGCAACGGTCGCCTAGCAACGGCACCAGCATTGTGTCTGAGCGCTAATTTTTGTTTTTATGAAATTCATTTGTTTTTTTGGTTTTTTTTTTTTTTTTTTTTACATGTGCATTGAGACAATGTGACCAGACTGACCCTGAGCAGAACTGATATGATTAGTCAAATGGAAGGCTTATCGTTTTATGGTTTATTTCCTGTGTGCTGACTCTGTGTGCAGAGGATAACCGCCTGCTAATTTCATCAGATTTTAATCAAGTGTGGGCTGCTCACCACGTCACACACATCCATCAGTCAAGATCTGTGTGTGCGTGTATCGTGTTTTTATGTCTGTTATTGAGCTGTGAAATCACAAACGGTTATAATCAATGATAATTTTACAACTGTAAATCATAACGGAATCCAGTGATGTTACTGACCTTCCTCATGCGTGTATGTGATGGTCCAGGTCTCATGTTGTAACACAGAGCAACGGTCGCCTAGCAACGGCACCAGCATTGTGTCTGAGCGCAGTGATGAAAGTGAGGTAGCGGTTTGAGTTTTTTTTTCTTCATTGGAGTGCAGTACTGAGCCGCATGTAAATATTTCTTTTCCTGTTTGTATTGATATAAAAATACACCTCCATAATGGATTCCAATACCTGAGTGCTTGGATTTCAGGGGCGAATCGAATGACTATATTACATGGTAGAAATTAGCTCTCATGGTTGTTTAGGCATGCATGTTACTGCAATATGCTATATGATGGTTTCCTCCTAAGAGGCTGGCTTTCTCCATTTTGGCTCTCTAAGCCAAAGGAGTTTCTACACTGTGAGATGATCTTTTAGGCATGCTGGTGCTCACAGGACTGATTTCTAATGACAATGCAGTTGTTCCTTAAAGCAAAGTGGCAGTTTCAGTTATGCAATGGGATGGTAGTAGCATGGTACTTTTACACTACCATTCACACTACAGATTTTCTTTTAAAGAAATTAATACCGTTATTCTGTAAGGAAGCATTAAGTTCATCAGTAGTGACAGTAACATTATTACAAAATTATATTTTGAATAAATTGTTCTTTTGAATTTTCTTTTCATCAGTACTAAAAAATGTTTGTTTTCACAAATATATTAAGCAGCACAACTGTTTTCACTGTTTATAAGAAGAAGAAAATATCTTAAGCAGCAAATCAACATACTAGAATGATTTCTGAAGTATCATAAAACTGAATGGCTGCTGAAAATTCAGCTTTGCCATCACATAAATAAATGAAAAAAAAAATAAAAAATACATTAAAAAACTGTTATTTTTAATTGTAATAATATTTCACAATAGTACTGTATAGTTGATCAAATAAATGCAGCCTTGGTGATCATAAGAAACCTCTTTCAAAAACATTTAAAAATCTTACCGATCCCATTCTTGTAAAATTATTATGAATGCAGCTGTTTTGACATCATATTAATTAATAAATTACGTCAAATATTTTATACTTTTAACATTTATTTGTCATTTATTAACAGTAAAAATTGGTAAATGGTATTTGTATGGTAAAACTTGCATTTTGTTTTTTAAGGCTTGCACTAGGGATATTAAGAAAACTTAAATGCATCAGGCATCCATCTACTCCCTGTGTGGACAAGTTAACTTGTCCCTCAGGTATATGCAGGATTTTTATAATTTGAATAATTATGGTTGTAGGAAAAAAAAAGATATTGAACCGAACTGTGACTAAATTTTAATCCTGGTTAAACAAAGTATTTCTGAACAGTCAACAAATTTGTATTCAGAAATATCAAGCTTAACCCAATCTTGATGCAACTTAATACAAGTTGTATATATATTTTTTTATCTGTGTCCAGACAGCCGGTGTCCAGAAATGCTGTTTAGACATCCACTTTATCTTTAATGGAAATTCTATAAAGTCTCAGTGAGTCTTTCACACTATCTTGTGTTTAATCTCCTATAGAGGACTTGACCAGAGGTCTTATCATATAACCTTTAAGTACAGGCCAGGCCAAGCCGATAGCTGTGCTACTATCGTAGAGCAGTGCAGACAGGAAAATGGATGAGGCTTAAGTGTTTGTGTGTGAGTGTGTGTGTGAGTGTACATATCCTCTGTACTCTTCATAATTATCCCTACTCAAGACAAAATAGCGCCCTTCTTTCCGGAAAGTAACAGGAAGAGGGGGATTTCATTTGAAGGGATAGAGTTTTATCTAGGCTGGATGATTGCCCTCTGACAACCTTCTGTAAATCTCTAAATCAGGCCAGAGGTGCAGTGATTGCAGCTCTCTAGGCCGCATTAGAGAGTGCGATGTTGACGTTGGGTCATGTTTGGTAATGATAGTGGATTTGACATGGGGATTGAGAGATGGGAGCCATGTGAATTCATTGGAAGGTTTTTTTTGTTTTTTTTTAAGGATGTGTGACAGCTGTACAGATGCTTGATCTGATGCCTGATTTTGATTGAAGCATATAAAATTTTCTATCTGAGAATTTTTTAAATTTAATTTAATCAAATTATTGATTTTTTTAATTTAAAAAGTGTGTATAAATATCAGACAAACATGTATCTGATATCTAATCTTTTTTATAGTTTTTTTTATATATATATATTTATTTTATCCTTATATTGCTTATATGCATGTTATGAATATTAGTGCATGCTTTAATTTAAAATTTAAATGTAATTTTCCACTCATAAGATACAAGCAGTCTCAAATTTGTTTCTGGATTATTAAGGTGTGATATTAGACACATGACTAGACCTGGCAAGAGCTGGATGACATGCACATGTTTGCACCCCCTTTTTTATTTATTTTTGGCCTTTTTATACAGCAGACAGGAAAGTAGGTAAGACATGGGTTTTGGATTGGGACGTGACATATGCCAAACTCAAACCTATAGGTCCCTTTAGGCTAACTTTGGGCCTAATTGTATTATTTTCAAAACCTGCTTCAAAAAACCTCATAAATAATGTTTTCCAGTCTTCTTGTATAATATATAAAATTAGTTTAGATGTTTTTGTGCTGGTCTGTAGACGAGTGGTTCCTGTTTGTTTAATGGACTAAATAAAATAGTAAAAGTCTTCCCTTGTCCATGCACCCTCACTGTTCTGTTACTACTAGTTAGTGTCTTCAGTCTATGTGGAGATACCTGGAGGGGGAGTCAAATGGAAGGCTTATCGTTTTATGGTTTATTTCCTGTGTGCTGACTCTGTGTGCAGAGGATAACCGCCTGCTAATTTCATCAGATTTTAATCAAGTGTGGGCTGCTCACCACCACACACACATCCATCAGTCAAGATCTGTGTGTGCGTGTATCGTGTTTTTATGTCTGTTATTGAGCTGTGAAATCACAAACGGTTATAATCAATGATAATTTTACAACTGTAAATCGCTGTTTTGTGTGTTTAGATATGTATGAAAAATAACCTCCTAAAATCCAGTTTTGCATCCCAAGCGGTCTTTAACCTGATTTCAGTTTTGTGACACACAGAGTCTCAGATCAGCATGCTTAACTCTTAAAGGAATAGTTCACCTGCAAATTAACAAACTGTCATTTTTTTCCCCCCATGTAATACAAAATAGATATTTTAAATAATGTACACACTTACATTCCTTTGTAACAAAAGCATATCCTATATATAGAATAAGTATGTTTGTACATAGAACTATGACCAATATAAACAATTACTATTATACTACTACTATTATATATATGAAGAGTTCATTTGCAAAAACCGATAACTCATTTTTATTTTTTTTCAGAAATCACGTTTTTTTTAAATTGCGCATTCCAAGTAATATCAATCAAACTGCAGTTGGGTTGTTTTGATTAAGTAATAATAACTTAAGCAAATACAGGTAATTTACAAAATTAAAGTTCATTGAAAGTATGCTTTTTTTACATATTAAAAGTTTTTTTTGTTTTGCAAAAGCAGATAACTCCACATTTAATGTTTTAGAGTTAAAAAAACACTTGTTTAATCTTTGTAATCTCCTCAGATGACAATGTAGATGCCTGACAAGCGTTGTTGTTGTTGTGATTATAAACTGTATGGATGTGATTACACGCAATACACAGAGCTTTTCCCTCACCAATATGAAGAGTTCATTTGTAAAAACCGATAACTTTTATAATTTACCAATACTATTTTTTTTCAGAAATCTTTTTTTTAAATTGCGCATTCCAAGTAATATCAATCAAACTGCAGTTGGGTTGTTTTGATTAAGTAATAATAACTTAAGCAAATACAGGTAATTTACAAAATTAAAGTTCATTGAAAGTATGCTTTTTTTACATATTAAAAGTTTTTTTTGTTTTGCAAAAGCAGATAACTCCACATTTCATGTTTTAGAGTTAAAAAAACACTTGTTTAATCTTTGTAATCTCCTCAGATGACAATGTAGATGCCTGACAAGCGTTGTTGTTGTTGTGATTATAAACTGTATGGATGTGATTAACGTTACACGCAATACACGGAGCTTTTCCCTCACCATTGTAACGCACTGCTTTTGCAAGGTTCCGTGAAAACGTTTCAGCTTTTATTTTCTGTTTTCGCCCTGAAGAAGATATCACAGGTTCATCAAGTTCGTCAAAATTATCCATCCTCGATCACTTTTAGTCAGCTTTGATGAAACTCCTCTCAGCTAGCACGTCTTTAAGTAGCCTTGTCACCTGACCAGAATACAGCGCGCTGATTCGCTAAAATTGACTTATCGGTTTCTGTTCAAAAACAACAAGGGCGCTTGTCGGCTTCTGCAGTAAAACGTGAACTCGCGATGCCTTGAAAGTGGACAAAACCGGCTTTTTTGACAAAACGTGTTTAGGGTTCAGATTGCGCTATATGTGAAGGATAATGCACGGCAATCAGCTAATTTTGTTCATTGAAAGGTTATTTGAGGAACCTAAATGGATTTTCTATGGCATTCCTGCAAACGTTTTGGAACCTTTATTTTAAAAGTGTACATGAGGGTGAACAAATTATAACAGAATTTCCATTATTTACTCACCTTTATGTTGCTCCAATGATGCCATAGACTCCTTTTTTGTTAGTCTGTGGTCACTTCTTACCTGCAAGAAGTTTCTTCAAAATTATCCTTTTGTATCTTAAGGAAAAAACATACATGTTTGGAACAACATGAGGGTGAGTAATGAATGACCGATTATTCCATGTCCTGATATCTAAAACAACACAAAATCATGTTCCTGTACTGATGGCTCAGCTTGGTTGAATTTGGCTCCGTTCCAGCATAATGAAATTATCAAGATGAAGTGGCCATGCTGAGATTTAGCTGTTTTCTGAGCTTTATCTACATCTGGTCCCAGCACTTCCTAAATGAGCCCAAATCTCATTACCATTGTGTGACATGCCAAGAGACTGGAGGTCAGTGAGAATGCTGGGAAATTTGTGCCCAGCCCCCTCCTCCAGCACTCACCAAAAACTAGAGAGCTGCAAAAATCTGCACTGCCATGAGTTGCGATTAGAGCTCATGATTCACAGAGCTTTCTCTCTCTACTTCTCAGGGTGCTTTCACACCTGGCCCGTTGTTTCGGAACCTGACGTGTTTCCCCCCTTAGCTCGGTTTGTTTGGGCATATGTGAACACGGAAACAATCGGCCCGAGATCGCCTGAACGAGGTGGTCTCGGCTTGATTGAAAATGGACTCTGGAGTGGTTCGGTTGTAGTAAGAAAGCAATCCGATCTAACGGACCAACGAACCAGGCTATATCACAATGTATAATGGGTAATTACGTAAGTTCCGTGAAAATCATTAGCTTTGTTGTTTGTGACAGCTAGTGGAATCCCGGAAAATAAACCGTGAAACTTTGACCAATGAATGAAGAGTTTACTCGCGTGTGACTTTTATTAACAAATTTGGTCCGTTTAGACACTTTGTCGTGTGAAAGCGAACCGCACATAAAATAAAAAGCAACATTGTAATAATTTTAATCCCTGTTTCGGAACAAAGCAATCGATCTACAGGTGTGAAAGCACCCTCAATCTCTAAATTTACATCATCTGTCATAAGGTCAAGCACTAAGATGTAATGCAGAGTTATGATGTCTTCTGGGGCCTTCTGGAATGCGCGGTATGAAAATGCACAATAAGGAGAGATGTAGAAAAGATAACGGTGATTGACGTTGAAGGCTGTTTCTTTTACTAACAGACCTGGCTCTCCATGTGGGCCTTTCACTCCCGATCCCACATTTATTATGGCTTGCTTTCTAACTTAAGCTAATTTTATATAATTGGAACAAATGGTAATATCTCTCTCATACAATCACATATGTAGTCCCTTGCTCTCCATCACACTCACAGCATTTATGAATCACACAAACACACGCGATGGAATAAAAGGAGCAGCTCAGCTCTATTCGTCATGAAGACGACTTCGGCTCCTCGCCTAGGTTACCCAAGCTTATTCACATAACCTTTTCTTCGGTAAAAGGCATACTCTAAAATCTCTCCAAACCTGTCTCTCTCATGTTCTCTCTGCTGATCTGTTTCGTAGTGCCTGTGTTTCTCGTTTTGCTTGAGAAATGCCACAGGAGCAGGGGTGTCCCTCTAATTTGCCTGCAGTGCCTTTTATTTGTCGATTTATATCAAAGCATATCAATGTCTTATCGTAGTCATTAGTGCTGCTTGCTAAGGTGACTATCACTATTACTATTGCTTGTAATTTAGGTTGAGTTTGATTGGGAAGGACAATTGTGATTGTCAAATCGTGTGGCATGTTAGGTGTAATACTACTTTTCTACACATTCAGGCTTACCATTTTTGCCTAGAAGACAAAATGCTGATTTTTGGCTTAGGTCAGTAATCTACCACCTAGCAACCACCCAGAACACCCTAGCAACCATTCTGAACACCATAGCAATGACTTTGCATCCACCCACAACATTCTGGCATGAGTCTTGATGCTCAGTTTTCTTCAGGGTTTTCTTCAGAAAATTAAAAAAAATACAGTACTGTTTCCAAACATTCTGTGGTCCAAAGTTGTGAGCTGGTAACTCATGTCAAAAAAATATATTTTTAAAAACCTCTTCAAATAGTTGTGGGAGTTTGTGTTCCACTTTCACACAGCAAAAGTAAAAAATGTTAAATGCAGATTGTTTCTTCCTCAGAGTATGTTTTTAGTCCGGTTGGAGTCATTGGACTTTACACCTCTGTTGTGAGATGATGAGAAAATATCTGGTGAAAGTTGCACATATATCAACGGTTATCACCACTTTTATTACCACTTGCAAATCATTTCTGCTGTAGCTGAATGTAATTGAGCTCACCAGTAACAGCTCAGTGGCAGATTGAAAGTCCCACTTAAAGATTTAAACCCCAATTTGATTTACCGTCCTCTGATGCCTTTACAATGACAGCTCTCCCTGGAATTGTGACTGTTTAAGTGTATATGAAGAAAATTTATAAGGTAAAAGGATATTTAAAAACATGCTGTGGATAAAATAATGGTTTTGTGTTGGTTTCAGTAGGGAAATGAATGAGGTTTTGATAGCTGGGCTTCAACAAATGTAGTTGGGTTAGGTTAACTTTGGTGTTGATGCTTGTTCTGTGGTATTGCCAGGGACCATAACAAACCTGCAAGAGTTTATAACCTATCGTGTAGCTGAATGCTTAAAATAAATTTACCCCACTATGATGCATACTAGGCTTGCCGCGATAGACGGTGCTGACGGTGATAATACCGGTATTACCGGTGTTGTCAGACGTCGATTAACCGGTGGGAACATTTCCTCACCGTCACAACCGTAATGCATACAGAATATTTCTGTTACATGTTAAACCGTACTTTTATTTTTACAGGTTGCCATGAAGTTTCTGTGTGTATACAGTATGATGATGATGATTTTCTCAAATGAAACGGTAAAATTCTCGCGAAGTGACTCTCACAGCAGCCCTGGAGATTAAGTTTTTGTGTTCATGCCGTCATATAGTGAGATGCAGAGGCCGGAAATCACCGCAAGCGTCACGCGTGCTTCAGTATTTGCATAGTAAACAAAACTGCGTTTCCGCCATTCATACATACAGAGGCAAGCGGAACATGCAGGATTCATATTTAAACCGTCTTTTTGCATTTTAATATTCACAGACACTAGTTCATATCGCGATTCGAATTAAGTGGCAGTGGCTACTTTTGATTTATACGTTCAAAATTGACGAATTCCGTGGCATTCCGCGCTATAGAGTGAATTACGTTTTTATGAATGGACTCCATATCATATCAAACCATATGGCCCTAGAAATGTAACCACACTTCAGAACATTTCGGCTTGCCCTGTGTGTTGTTTGAACGAGTTGCAGGGGTGACATTACGTCACAGGGTCTCTCTTTCTCTCTCTGTAGCGGATGCGCCCAGATGCGTTCTCAGGTACCGAAATTTGGCACCGATTGATTTAACGTGAATCGGTACTCGGTAGTACCGACGCAATTCGGTCGGTACCCTTAAAAGTACCGAGTTCGGTACCCAACCCTAGTCTAGTAGCTTTGATGCCATATTTATGCTAATGTACTTCTAAAGTTTGATGAAATCAATTTAAATATGCATTTATACAGTATAGCTTTTTTCTTTTTGTAAAAAAAATAATAATAATTGACAAAATATTGATGACAACTATTTGCTCAGGGGCATGTGGATTTTTTTGTACAATAAAATGTTTTCTAGAATAAGAATGAATCTTTCCATTTATCAATAAAATAAATTAATATTTCACCCTTTGACTCTTATGCTCATTAAGGCTGCATTATTTGATCAAATATACAGTAAAAACAGTAATGTTGTGAAATAAAATTGTACAATTTAAAACAACTTTGTTTTGTTTTATTTTAATGCATGTTAAAATGTAATTTGTTTATGTAATGACAAAGCTGTATTTTCAGCAGCCATTCAGTGTCACACGATCCTTCAGAAATCATTCTAATATGCTGATTACATTTTTGAAACATTTTTTCAGGATTCTTTGACAAATAGAAAGTTCAAAAGAACAGCATTTATTTGAAATAGAATTTGTAAATGAGTAAAAGTCTTTACTGTCACTTTTGATCAATGCATTCTTGCTGAATAAAATTATTAATATCTTTATAAATCTCCCTATTTACGTCATAGAAAGTAGACACCATATACTTACAGTAAATATGCAGTATGCACTAAGCTGTCAATTCTGAACTAGCTAAGGTTTGGCTGTGTAACTTAAAATACTTTTTTTTAACAAAATGAACACATGATATGTCCAGCCATGTAAACACACACACAAAGAAATGTGTTTGTCAAACCATTTTATTGTGTTTTTAAACAGCAAAAAGCAGGAAATTAATTGTGCACAACAGTGCAATTTTGTGAGAAGTGCATTTGACTAATTATTGCTTTGTAAACATCTGAACATGCCTGAAACATTCTAAATTGTTCCTCTTTTTTTTTGTAGGTGAATCAGGACAATGTCGTCAAAGTGGGCCACAAACAAGTTGTCAACATGATTCGTCACGGTGGCAACCACTTAATTATCAAAGTGGTGACGGTCAGTCGAAATCTAGACCCTGATGACACGGCTCGAAAGAAAGGTAAACGTCTTGATTTATTCAGGATTTCTCGACTATCTAGGCTATGAAGGAACATGTTTAGTCATATGTTTGAAAATGTTTGCAGACACAACAACTTTCATGTAATTCTAACCATTGCTTTTCCATAATGCTAATGGTAGTTATGCTAATCATTGATTTTACTAACACTACTAATTTGTGTTTTCAAGTTCTTCTCTCTCATTTATTATTTAAAATGTGAATCCTCAAACCTTGGCATGAGTTGATGTTGTATACAATGCCTCTCCATGGGGATGCTACAGCCTATGGCTAAGCATCTACTGTACCTGCTGTATGTTTTTTTGGTTTGTTGCTATAGCGCCAGCGCCACCACGGAGGGCTCCCTCCACAGCCTTGTCCATGCGTTCAAAATCTATGACCTCAGAGCTAGAAGACCTAGGTAAGCTCAGTCATGCCAAGCAGAAGCATCTCATGCAATGTCTGGTGTCACTTAATAAATTTTTACAAGATAAAGGACCGTTCACACAGGTTGTGTTCTTGCATTTTGTCTTGGAAGGTATTGCATTGCATTTTGTTTTGTATTTGGTGTCTCACACCATGAGAGCTGCATTTTTTAAGATAACATCAAGATTAAAAAAATTTACAAATTCATTCAGTTCAGTCGTGTCCAGTTATTTCTAAATTCAAAATAGGGATGTCAATTTTCGATCATTTCCATGATCGATCGTCGTTTAAATTAACGATCAATTAATAGATTAATCGTTAACCTTAATGCTGCAAAATGCGTCTATGCAGCCCGGCATGACAGGATGTGCAAAAGTTACTCAACAAAAAACCCCGCTTTCTCACCCGATTTAAAGGGGATTTAGTCTGAATAAAATGCTAGTGCGGGAGGCGCCGGTGGGATCGAACAGCTGAAACATAAAAAAAACTTGTTTATGGAGTGCCGCGCCACACTTCTGTTTTAAATCTGTTAGCTTAATTATTTAAGCCAGATATATTTCGCGGTTTTTTTTTTTTTAATGAAAACAAATTTTTATTTTTATTTAGGTCTATTGCTTACATAGGCTATACATTTTCCTTAAAGCATCCCGTTTACGGTGTTTATTACCACGACAACCGTCCGAGTCTGTGGCGCCTGCATGTGTATGGCTGTATGCACTGTGAGTACCACGAGCGCTCCCATCTCCTAATTGGATGTGCCTTTAGAGAGAAATGCACGGATTACATAATGAAAGTTGATTTTATTAGGAGTCTATTTTCAATTTGAAAAATTTCGTTTTAAAGTAGTAATTTAAAGCTTTCTATATATTTTGATCATGTCTGAGTTTAGGTTCATCATTGTGAAGCGCTCCTGTTCAAGCCCGAGACGGCAGAAAGCGTTTGTTTTCTTTATTTTTTGTTCTCATCTGTGAGCATGCTCTTGATATATGTATTTTAGGTGTGTAAATTTATAATTGCCTTTTCATTATTTTTTTATTTTAATTTAGTTTTATTTAAATTTGTAGTTAAAACAACTAAAAATAAATGTATTTTAAAGTTTAGAATTAGACAGCCTTTGCACACAGGCTTATGCTGAAAACAACAAAATGGAACCTCAAGGTTGATCTAGGAAAATGTGTGCAAATGTATAGGGCCCCATTCCTATATTTTGCCTGGGGCCCCCAATTCACTAAATCCGCCCCTGCCGGTTGGTCACGAATTTCCACAAATTCAATAATGTTTAGGCATTGTTTCTTTTCCTAAATCCTCACCGTCTAACCCTCTAATTTCGCAGGTTTATTTTATTGTCATTCACTTTTTATCACTGTTTTCGCATCTAAGGGAAATGAAAGAGTTCATGTCCATGAATTAAATTAAGAATTTGTTCGATTTATTAATTTGTTCCCTCATTTTACTTAAATTATGGGTTATTTAAGGAACAAAATTGATGAAACATGGACAGTGGCCACAAATTAATAAGTCGTAGGAACGAATTAACAAGTTGTAGGAATGAATAGCCAATCTGTCCTGTGTCCCCGCAGCCCTGCAAAGCGCAGAGCCCGATATGAAGCAATTATCTGGGGAAATGACTTAGTTACTACATTTCTATTGCTTTCCATGTTGAAGAACTTTGTGTTGTTTCTATTTTAAATGTACTTTTAAAGTTTAAATCACATTAAAAGCTTAATTTGTACATTATGAATGAATGATGATGCATTTATATACCGTCACTCACAGCCGCTCGCACGTGTTTTGCGCATGAGCCGCACGCAGCCCAAAATTAAATGACTTAATCGACCATCGATAGCTTTAATCGATTGCATCTCTTATCGACAATTAATCGATCGTCGATTAATCGTTGACATCCCTAATTCAAAATCATGTCTTGTGTGAACGGTCCCTAAAAATGTGTTTTTAACCTGACACTTTTTGTTGTTATTCTACATCCACCATTCACTATGAAATGAACTTTGATGTTGTTTTGTTTTCCTGCATGCTGACCTAAAAGTGGATAACGGTACGATACAATTATTTACAATATTACTTTTAAAACTTGTATGTATAAACTGTAATGTTGTGCTTCCCCTGGCATGCATGTGACTTTGTTATATATATTTAAGATGGGGATTTGTGATTATATGGACATTGTTTGTCTCAGTTTTTTTGTAGTTCCCACTAAAGAAAACAAATGTACATTCACATTCACTTTTAAAGCAATACGCATTTCACCTGAGTGGATCCTTGATTGTGAAGGATTTATTCTGGTGACCATAGCTAAATCTAGGGTTTGATGGGTCATGCTGATTTTATTATTACTAATTAAACAATGGCACAAAGGGTAAGCAGTATTAAATGCGAATTAAATTCTTGTTTATATTGTGTAATAAGAAATTAATTGTCTTTTTTGTCACTTTGTTATATTGGAAACTAACCTATTTGTCTCGTGTAGTATTGGAGAGTTAACTGCATGGATTTGTTGTTGCTTTCTGTCTAAAATGGCATTACATTATGCACAGGTCAATGCCATGTGGAGGAATACAGTGTATTCCAAACGTTGGTTCTCCTCGTCATGTTTTCTGGAAATTCTCTCTGAATCTTAATACTTGAATAAAGCTGAATTGTTCTTTTATGTTAAAGCCACTTTGAGGAAAAAGAAGGGTGAGTTTTCCCTAAGCACTCTTTAATTTGTCACCTCAGCTTAGCAACAGTAGTGATTATTTGTCTCACACAATTGAACTTTTTTTTAATATGACTCAGTAAAAGAAATGTGCAAATAATTTTTATTCTCTCCAATAATCAAAATTTACCAGTTGAATGGAAGACTGCTTACTGTGAAAACAGACCATGTGTTTACACTGCAAAATGCTCCATAAGACTTTAGCTTCACTTATTGACCCCCTAGATTTTCAAAAGTGCAATGTAAGAATATATTATTCAACAGCCTGCCCTCTATTATAAAAAAGGATACGCTTGAGAAAACAAGAGCCATGAATTTCCCATGCTGAAAACCTGGCTTCAGATACAAGTCCTTGTTCTTACTTATATAATAGATCCTGCCTCCATTTCACTCCTCACAGAAAAGATCAAATCCTAAAGCTGGACATTTTAAGATAATTTCTCCCTTTAAATAACTATGTTTTAACTTTTATCAAACGAGGGACCACTCCAGCTTTGAATCACTCTGAAACAAGACGTTGCCATGGAAATAATGCTGCATATGTTTAATATAGAAACATTCCACCTGCAAAATGTAATGCCATATTTTCAGTGTAAAGCTATCGCCACTATTAGCATTGACCATGAATATGACGACGTGTGACTGTTGCACAGATATGAAATGACATCTTTAGACTGCTGAATGACTCCTTTGTCTTCTTGAAGGAGATATTTTCTGAACCATTGTAAGCATTAGTTTTATGTTTACATAATGTGGCTGGCTGCATAGTAGTCCTGCTGTGTCCTTAAAACAGCTTTGTACATACTGTTCATTAAAGAGATTAATTTTAAATCCATATTTAGGTATTATATAGGAGACCCTGATTATAAAACAGATGCATACTCCTGCAGTCTTAGATAGACTTTCAGTTATGAATATAAACTAGACTCCTGAAATGGCCAATTTTGGCAGTATTTATTTCTTTTTAAATTCAGGTTTGCCTCAGGGTTATGATGGGATTTTATATTTAAAGCCTGAGTGTATATATCCATTTAATGCTGAATGAAGAGGTGTAACTGTGGCCCCCTTTAGTCCTGACATTAACATGTGTTTCCAGATTAGTACTTGACCACATAAATAGCATCCAAGACATATTGTGATTGGATCTCTGAAACCACGTACTGAGGGGGAGGTGTAAATGATAATGCACAATTTATTGTCTGCATAAAAATGCATAATTAAGGTTGTACTGCAATCATTATCCAACACAACAAATACTATGATTGTGCACTCTGGTCAATCATTTTAGTGAGTTTTAAACTTTATGTTCTTCTTTTCTCTTTTAAACCATATTAACATCTTTTATTGTGGAAATGTTTCGAAAGTACGTAAAGTGTATTTGCAAAGAACAGTATAAAGTATAAATTAAGTCCTGTTAAAGAATATCCAGATATGAAACCCATTTTAATGGCAGATGTATATGGGGTTTTGTGTGTTTATGTGTGTGTGTGTGTGTGTGTGTGTACCTTAGCAGATTCAGTCTTGATGACTTTTATGCTAGGAAAATCAGACTCTGAATTTCCCTTTCCTCCATTTCTGTATAGATGATCAGCTTTCAGATAATGAGGGTCTGAAGAAGAGGATTGTATTTCAAGTCACACTAAGTAATAATCCCATGCATGGGAGCCGTCTAAAAAATGCTAGCATGTTGCGCAGTGGCCGTTGAAAGAAGTGCTAAGATTTCTACAACGGAACCAGGAAGCGCTTGCACGGCTTTGACCTTGACCATTGTCATTGTACCTATTTCTGTCGCCTCTCTTGCTCGGTTTGGATCCTTGCTCTGAGGATCCTGTTAGAGGAAATTAGCAATATTTGATACTGAGCTTATTTTAAATGTAGCTTCCTGCGTTCTAATTTGAGATGCTGTTGTCTTACAGATAAAGTGGATGAGGTTGTGCCCCCCCAGAAACCCATGTGGGACAACTCAAATGCAGATGTGAGGGTGGCGGCAGTCAAACCACGTCCGACTAGCAAGTGTCTTGCTGTCAGCCCTGAAATTAATGTAAGCATGCCTTGTCTAATGTCCTCTAGAGTTTTGGTCTCCCGTGGCATTGTTGAGAATTGTATTGTAGCCTAACTGCAATAATCGCTTTTCGCAAGTCTGGTAAAACCATTGCCCGTGCATGCTATATTGGTTTTTGATGCTTAAATTAGAGTGTAGTTGTGCACAGGCTTGTGAGTATGCTTCACTGCTTGAGATTATTTTTATTTCTTCATCTCAATCTCGTTTATGAAATCATTTCAACATATTATGTGAAGCCTAGTTTGAATGGACGCTTTGCTATAGTGCTGCATTCTGCTTGTACTTATTATTATGTCGGCCTTATTCTGTCTGTTGCAGTCTCTCTGCAATAGTCAGGATACAGCAGTAGACTCGCCACAACAGCCAGGGAGTCCTAGAGGCCCCTTCCTGGGTTTACCAAAAGGAACCATACGGCGGCAAACATCTATAGGTGTGTGGTTGTTTCATTTTGTTTTGTTGCCGAAGTACATCTTTACACAGTCCTTTATTTTGATGAATTGCACACAAAAGTCTTTCAGCTCTTTGTAAAATGATACAAATATTTGGTTTACTTACACTCAGTGGTCAGCCCACTCTTGCTGGAGGCTTTTTCACTGATGTGACGTATTTTCAAGATGTTGCTTTGTAGCGTCATATTTATTGTTTCTGGATGGTGATTGCACCCCCAGGCTTGTTGATTTGTTGATTTTTCTTTCTTCATCCCTTTACAGGAGTAACCGAAGAAGAGAAGCAGTTCCTTACTCCTCCAATGTTGAAATTTACAAGAAGCCTTTCAATGCCTGACACATCAGAGGATATTCCACCTCCACCAGCCATCTCCCCTCCATCTCCACCTCATAATAATGCTCCTGTCCCAGCTGGTCGAGGATACGGCACCATCAGACCAGGCTTTACTTCACAGAGTCCTAATGCAAACAGCACAGCCCCAGACAGAGGTGAAGGTGCTGGTTGGAGAGATCAGGGCATGTATTACAGTGACAGTCCAGAACAGTACGATTCCGAGGGGTACAATCACAGCCCAACGGCCCAACAGTGTCTTCATATGCGCCGTGCCCAAGTTCCTGAGAACCCTTACTCCGATTTAGGCAAGATGGGTCAAGCTGGACTGTTTGTGCCCAACAAGCCTGCCAGAAGGAAGGGAATGCTTGTCAAGCAGTCCAACGTAGAAGACAGTCCTGAGAAAACTTGCTCCATCCCGATTCCGACCATAATAAAGAGCCCTCCACCAGCAGCAGCGGTAAGAGCAGTCAAGGTAGCAGCATGGAAATTGAGACGACCACACCGGATCACCCAGGACAACTCCGTCCTGAAGATGGCTTAAATCTTGGCAGTCCTTTTGCAACTGCCATTGCCGGTGCAGTTAGAGACAGGGAGAAAAGGCTTGATGCTCATCGCAACTCCCCATCTTTTAAGTCCACAGATGCAGGTGATGAGGACGTGGTGCCTACACCAGCCCCACGTCTCAGACACTCCAAGTCTATTGATGAGGGCATGTTTAGCAGCGATGAGCGGCTGCGTAGGCTCATGGCACCTCCCTCATCACTACTTGGCATCCCTAGAGGTGGTGGCAATGTGACGGACTTCAACAGCCCTGAGCCCACCATGGTAAGGGAACTTCTGAACACTCGTACAGGACACAGCCCGATCAGTCTGCCTGCTCATAAGACCTACAGCTCAGGAAGTGGGAATTATGTTCACCCGGTAACAGGCAAGCCACTAGACCCCAATTCACCATTAGCTTTAGCGTTAGCTGCCAGAGACAGAGCCATGAGGGAGCAATCACAGCCTCTTCCTCTAAAGAGTGACCCATCCAAACTTGATCTCAATAAACCTCTTTTTATTGACACAAAGCTTAGACCAAATGTGGAGGTTGGCTTCTCAAGTACTGCTACCATGGGCCGTCCCCGCAGGGGCCTGCGGAGGCAGATGACGGAGTCCAAATATGAGACTGAATCCAAGTATCAGCTCGATCTGGGCAAGCCTGAGAAGAGGCCTGAGGAGAAGAAGAACATGCTGATTGACATTGTGGACACTTCTCAGCAGAAGTCAGCTGGCCTGCTGATGGTACACACCACAGATGGGGCAAAATCGGAGGATAACAGCTTGTCTGAAGGCGACAGGGACGAGGCAGTGAGTCCCGACAACACCCCTGGGGAGCTTCGCGACCCCAACCAGCCAGCTCCCACCAACCCCCCAGCTCCTAAGGCGCTATCAGCTGCTCCACATGGCAAGACCATCATAACTGTTAGCTCAGTGGATGAGCCTGTCAAGCTGCCCTTCGGCATCCCTCCACCGCCCTTGGCTTCTGTCGACATCGATGAAGAGTTTGTTTTTGCTGAACCCCTACCACCCCCACTGGAGTTTGCCAACAGTTTTGACATTCCTGAAGACCAGGCGGGGACTATAGCTGAACTGCTCAAACAGAAAACAAATGGTACAAAAGGACCTTCTCTTGCTCCCTACTATCCCCCGTTAGGTGGTGGGAATTCCGAAATCAAAAGACCAACGGTCCTCACAAACTGCACACCTCCCAGCTTCCATCCAGGGCCGCTAGAGCCCTATGAACAAATCACTGACTCGGGCATTGAGGTAGACAGCCGGAGCAGCGGTGACCCCCAACTCGAGACCACCAGCACCATCTCTACTGTGTCCAGCATCTCAACCTTGTCTTCTGAAGGAGGCGAGACTCTGGACACATGCACTGTCTATGCAGATGGACAAGCCTTTCTGGTGGACAGGTCTCAAATCCTGTCAAAACCAAAACCCAAACCTGCCATCAAGAGCAATGCACTTTACAAGGACGCTTTGCCTGAGGAGAACATGAGCTCTTTCAGAATGCCCTCCTCTGTCCCACCTCCGCCCCCTGGATCAATTCCACCAGAACCCTTGAAAACCCCAACGCAACGAACCTCAAAGCTGTGGGGAGACCCTCCGGAGATGAAAGGATCCCATGGCCCAGAAGCCAATTCAGTTCTGCAGCATGTGAACCAAGGACAAAGCACCAAAGCCAGGGGAAGCATTAGACTCTCCGACAGGATCCAGGACTCACTTCGGAACGAGGTATGCCCTCTTTCCTTCCTGGATCACAGGCTTACATTTAGGCTCTCAGATTAGTGTGTGTGCTCTGCTGGAGAACGAAAGAGTTGCCTAGCAACCCAATAATGAGAACAGCCTTGAGGACGAGCTGAGCAACGTCAGTGTGATGATGAACACAGACCGTACCACAGAGGGGGGAGGTGTGTGTGTGTGCACGTGTTGTTACAACATGGTTCATTTGTTGCTTAGTTGTCACATCACCCAAACTGCTCCCACAAGACATCCCTAGATTCTCTTAAGCAATATCTTAAAGGACTTTTATATTTCGTTTTGACTAAAACATTTAAAGGAGTAGTTCACTTCCAGAACGAAAATTCTGTCATCAAACCCTCCACTTGTTCCAAACCTGTATGAGTTTCTTTCTTCTGTTGAACACAAACGAAGATATTTGGTTTGGAACAAGTGGAGGGTAAGTAAATGATGACAGAATTTTCATTCTGGAAGTGAACTACTCCTTTAAGGTTATAAAGAGTTCCAATTTTCAGAAAACCTATTGAGCTGCTATACTACCAACATTGGCAGCTTTTTTATGGCTGCATCTTAACTCAAATGGAACCTCATAAGTGACTGATTTTGAATGCTGTGCATAGTTTCACAAAATAAAACGTTAAACTGATTTCAATACAGAACAACAGCACAATGCATTAATAAACATGTGTTCCAAAGTTTTGGCTAAAATTGCCTATTTTTAAAGATTTTTGTCAATACATTTTACTATTGTTTTAAGTATTTTTATCAATACTTTTTAGAATTTATCATTGTATTAAGAGTATTTTTAATCAATATTTCTCATGTCGTTCCCCACCTTACATTTTTTTCACTGATGATTCCTACAGAGAAAGCTCATTAGGTTTTGAAGCTTATGTGTCATTTATTTTGGGTTGTGTATACCGATGGTTGCTAAATTGCACAGGCAATGGTTTGCATGGAGCCCAAGTCTCATTCATTATTGAATGATGTTGTTATTTACAGACCACAGAACTGACCCTAAAATGCATTTGTAGCCCAGGCAGAGTGCTATGTTTAACTTACACTGAGCAAAGATGCATTTTCTTTTTACTATGAATAGAAATAGATTTTTTTAGTGTGTAAGGTTACCATGTTTCTTATTTAAATCAATTAACTGAGATATGTTTAATCTTAAGACCATGGCTGGGAGTGTAACTTATGTGTTATATATTGTTATTGTAGGGCTGTGCAAATAATCGAATGCGATTTTCATGCGCATCTCCTCAGTAAAGCCGGTTTCTTTGATTAGTAGTAAATCTCCAGCATGTGCGTTCAGATGGAGCGGCATTTACTACAGAGCCGTAGATCACTGACAAGCTACACAATATCGCGTTCAAAATTGGCAATGAATCGCATTCGATTATTTGCACAGCCCTATGTTATTGATGTTTTTTTTTGTATCAATTTAGATTTTACAGGAGTCCATTATTGGTTTTATTTGCTGTACTACATCAGATGCAAATGTAAAAGTTTACTTGAACAAATGTAGGCCAATACACCTTGGGTATAAAGAGAAACCTGGGGCAAGGACATTGCATTGCTAAAGAGCCTCACATTCACAGCCTCCTTAAAGCTAAACCACCTACAGTACACTCATACTTTCAATACTCTTTGATCTTTACATAAATAGAAACTGTGTACATGAGACGTGAGGGTGAATCTCACAAAGAAATGTAAAAGTCATATTTTACCCTAATATAATAATAATAAAAAATAATAATTTGCATAAAGAAAATTATGCTGTTTTTAGTACTTTTAGGATTTTTTTCTATTGTGGCATTATTTTAACGATAATTAAACACATTTTAGTCTAATTCTGTTTTCTCTTTACTGTAATACAGTAATAAAAATCATACTGTTGGGACAAAAATCAGCATAAATAAAATTAACTACTACAAATACTATATCATGGGTGAGACATGGTTTGAGAGATTCACCCATAAAGAGCTGTACGGGTAGGCTTATGTCTTGTGTAAGGATCTCTTTCTTATTCTCTGGTCTCAACTCTCCCATCCATAAAGGCACCTTTCCAGAGGAGGTCAACAATTGAATGAAATTGATTTAGTCCCACTTGAGCTATAGGATTTTAAAAAAACGAACACAAATGTAAACTAAAAAATGTTTAATTTATAGAAGTTATACAATAAAATGAAACGACGGAGTAAAATTTTGTTCAGTAATTATGAATTATGCAGTTTTTTTTCTCAGGCTTCATTACTTAGAAGTATTACTCATATCATCACTCTAGTTATAATGCAGTTTGTTGAGGAGAACACTGGACTTATGATTTTCACCTGGTGGACAATGAAACAGACAAAACAAGAATGAAGGACCTGCAGCCATATCATACAGACTTTAACTTGGACCAGTAAGCACCCGGAACACCCTAGCAACCACATAGCAATGCTCTGCCAACCCCTTATAACACCCTAGCATCTTTTGCAGGAATGTAGTTTTACATTATCCCTTGAGTCTCATATGTTTTCAAACTTAATACATATTCCTCACTTTCATCCTTCTGTCTTTGCAGAAATCAGGATGGTGTATCCCTCATCTCAGGTACACAGCAGAACACCACCGTTACCTTCACTGCCCAGCCTGGCCCCAACGTGCCTGCCCCGTCGCCGTGCCGACAGGCCGAGAGCCTGCCTCCCCACCACCACACCCCGAGCCCTATCCTGTCCCCGCCGGACTCTGGTCTCAGCTGTGCCTCTTCCCTTCCGACCTCAGCCACTTCCCCCACCATGACGGACGTATTTGGTCTGCCCACACCACCCCTCAGCCTGGGCACGGGGCGTAGCCGCTCCCCTTCTCCGCTCACCCTTATCCAGGCTGCATCGAACAAGCCCTTTGCCACCAAAACCATCCTCATGTGGAGCAAACAGGACGTGGCCGACTGGCTTGAGAGCCTGAACCTGGGCGAGCACAGGGATGCCTTTATGGACAATGATATCGAGGGCAGCCACTTGCCCAACCTGCAAAAGGAGGATCTGATCGACTTGGGCGTGACTCGTGTGGGTCACAGAATGAACATCGAGCGAGCGCTGAAAGTCCTCTTGGACAGATGAGACTGGGCAGATGTCCTCACCAGGACTCCGCGCATCTTGTTCATAAGCTTCTTTTTCCCTCTTCCCTTATTTCAGTTCACTAATTTGAACACTTTGTTGTCCTATCATGCTTTCGGTGGATTTTAGGAACTCTCACATCCTGAAGAAACTCGAGCGTTCAAAATATCCGCGTAAGCACAAGCGGTTCCCTGTGTTTCTGTTCCAAGAGCTCCGGCACCAGAGAGGACATTGAAGCCAACACACTGTATGGAAACTACAAACATGAGCTGACTATCCTTTGGCTTTTAAGGACTTTGGCCTCCTTTGAATGCACTGAAACCAGCAGAGCTGGGGATCCATTTTCTATCTTTGCTAAGACCATTCTACAGAGAATATTTCTTCAGGAAAAAAGGGAACCTTTGTCTATGTATCAGCTGCCTATGAAATAAATATCTTGCTTTTTTTTCCTCCTACACCTTTGACCAAGAGGTACATGAATCTCGGAGATGTGATCAGCGGGCATTTAGATGTCCCTCAGTTCATTCCCTGACAGTCCTAGAAGGGCCGTGGTCACTTGAAAACACAGAGGTCAAATCTCCCTACATGTGAACAAACGTAACCGTAGCAAGCAAAAGGTCTCTCCACCATTTTGAATCTTCAAGTCTCGTAATACGCTAACATTGGATGTTTGTCTGAATGATCAACAATTCTCTTGGGTCTCTTTGAATTGTGGTTTACTATTAGGTGTCTTCCATACGGTAAGGAGGTCTACGGCATTCCCACCAACATTTTATTTGTACCTTTAGTCAACACTAGTTTTGCGCTGTTGCTTAGCGTTGCTAGTCAGTATTAATTTCCAGCAGGTTTGATTTGGAATAATGGGTCTTCACAGGAACACATAAGATCTGAAATATTGAGGTTTAGTTTCATGGGTGAATGGAAAATAATTGAAGTATAAACTGACAATTCTGCTTTGTCAAATTTGACAGCTTTGTGTTGAACGCTGACACAATCACTCTGAAAGGGCCAGTATGTATTTGTCTTTTGCTTTAAAAATGTGAATTCTTCTTTTAATAATTTATTTTTATGTACTGTATTTATTTTTTGTAATTATAATTAGCTAAATCATTTGATTGTTGGGTGGTAAAAAGGAACGTACAGAAAACTACAGGAAACCTCCTTAATCTATACATATCAATGTCGTCAATTGTAACTAATACAGGACTTCATATTTGTAAATTGTTGAGTAGTTTGATTTAAATTTTATTTGGACTTTTTTGTTTTGTTTTTTGCAACTAAACCTGCAACTGTCTACAACAAATTTTTAAGCGAGATCACAAAGTGTAAACTTTCATTTTCCTGTTTAATCAAAAATCAAAGTGCTTCTACTTGTCCTTTTCATTTTATGTCCTGCAATCCTTTTGCTTTGCTCAACAATTGGAAGAAATTATAATTTTGCTGTCTCACTACGTTATTAATTTAAACATGTAACTGCAATGTGTGCCTATTCCTGTTACAGTTTGACACACCACAACATATCTAGGTCATCTGAAGTTTAGTTGTGATCTTCTCATTGTTAGACACATTTCTCAGAGATTTATCAATTTCATCATACTATGTGAAAAAATCCCACAGGTATGAAATCGGACTAGATATAATATTCATATTTGTGATTAAAACATCACAGAGACACGAAGCAACAGCCAGCATTATACATTTCACCTTCAGTATTAAATTCAAAGCACTGTGGGTAACGTCAGAACTGAGGGAAAGGTGATAAATGAAATAGAGAATGGCTGTGAATGAAATGAAGTTATGGCCGTTTAAAGTATGCAGTGAAGAGATTCAGAAATAAATTATATATATGTTTGCTTATCTCTCGACCTTAGAGGAGTTAGAGTTATCATCTCTATATATCTTATTTTAGGAAACAGCACAGTATTTTAAAGATTTATATAAATATTTATTAAATTTTTATGACATTTAACTCTAATATGTGGTGTGCCAAAAATCTATGTGGTATCAGTTGAGAAGCAATACACAAATTTAAAGAACACTGTTTGGTCTTTCTTTGCCAGTATTCCACAGTACAGTATATAATATTATGAACTTTACATATACATAGGTCTCAGTGAATTAGAAGATATGAAAAATAATGAGATAATGGCTGTCACCTGCTTCTTTTAGATTATGTAATTAAAGAAAGAAGTTCAAATGTAGATTTGTGTGGTGTGTATACTTGAAAAACAAAACGAGCACATATTTTAGGCCACTTTTGATGCGGTCACATTTAGATACTGTTGCTCGGAAATTTCGCGGGCGAAATGCAGTCATGTCAATAGCTGTCAAGCCGCATTTACTTACAAGTGTGAGTCTCGAAATAGCCCGTCCACACAGCAGCTTACAATAGAGGCTCGAATACTGTCTGCAGGAACGTGTAACTTAAGTCAATATTTGTGAATATCAACTTACAATGACTAAAGTTAATATATGAGACGACGACATTTGACACGACAAAACGACCTGACCACTAAACTGTTGGGAACAGCTCAGATGGAGGACGGTGATTGGATCTAAACTTCACGCGTCACACAACTGAGCTCATATATCTGTATCTCTGTGAGTTACCGAAACTACACATGAAAACACGCTCAGTACGGTTTCGTTCGCACAGCAGGTGTGGGATTCACCAAAAGTCCTGAAAATTTACAACATGACCAAAATGTGCGTGAACGCATTGATTACTAAAATATAGTACTGACAACCGTATTCTGCTGCTGCGTGAACGTGGCCTTTACTGGAATGTGTGAGAACAGCCGCATCGCTACATAACTGACAATTTTTTACCATTTTATACCTTTTTGCCCACTAAATTTCGCTGAAATATCGCTAATGTGACCGCACTTTTACACCATACGATAACTGCAAACTGACACTTTATTTTTCTGGCAAATGACAGTGGTAGCACTGAATCGTTGTGTACGCAGAATTCGATTTTGAAACCCCATTTTATATGAAGACACGCAGAAGTTTCCAGTAGGTCCTGACTTAGAGTTGGACTACAAGTTCTGTTTCTTTTTCATAGTTGTCTCTCACACACTTCTTGTGAGGAATGCATTCACTTGATCTATGTTGCTGTAATTTTGTGCTTAACTACAATACATGATTAAAATCAAAGAGAAGTTTTTGTGACTGCACCTTCCTCCAAATCCCTCGATACTTATGTATTTGAAACAACCAAAATTTACGGGACGAATAAACATGATTGCACAATCTGTTCTCGTACTCACGTAGCTCTTGTTCCTTCCATGTGTTTGGTTCAGTTTGTCTTGAGGCGGTTTTCTGTAAACTTGTTACATCCATTTCAGGGCTTGTTTGTCTAGAAATAAAATGTTGCCATTATCGGCATGCTGTTCAATGCTCTGTCATGACCATACACGCTGTCTCTTCATGTATCAACAGAATAGCCTCTTGCAGTGTTGCCAACTAATTTTCAGGGGAAGTTGCTAAAGGAAGATTGATTTGAAGCTAAATGACGCGATGTCATTGCGCGGTGACGTCATTGCGTAATCACGATGCAAAATTGTCACTGCATCAAATCTCAGCAAAAAAAAGAAGTAAATATGTTAATTTAGATGTGTTTATAAAATAAAATAAATGCATAATATAATATTAAAATGTAAATAACTAATTTTAAATACAACATTGAATTATTAAACACTCACATTTTTTAACAATTACAATTTAAGTTTATTTTTATTAGCTAGTAAATTAGTAAAACTACTCATTCTGAACAGTTATAGTTTTAAGCAGTGTATTAGTAGTTCGTATGCTACACTCTAAGAAAAGTCTGTAAAAATAGGGCAAAATCTATTAATATGAAGGAATTTTCCGTAATTATTATTCACACATTTTAAATTACGCATTGTATTTTGTGTTTTCGGGTTACAGGGTTACAATGGATAACGGATAATGTCCTGGAAAATTACTACATTTTTCATTTTTCTAGATATTTTTCTTGATCAACTGATCAACAATCTCAAGTACAAGCTACTAACAAGGTGTATCATAAATGAACAATTATTCAATTATTATTATTATTACATTAAACAATTGCTAATAGCAGCCAACTTAATTCATGTGAATTGTGTACTGCTAGGCACCTTTGGTTTCCTCTTTTTGTGTAATTTAGATGGAAAATGTGTGCCTTTTTTATCGTTTGAGTCACTTATCAAAAGTTGCTAAATGTTGCCAAATACATTTTAAAAAAATAGCTACATTTGTTGCTAGGTGCTTTTGGAAGAAAAAGTTGATAGGGTAGTCTGAAACGTTGCTAAATCTAACAACAAAATTGCTAAATTGGCAACACTGGCCTCTTGATATATTTTTCACACAAACTCTGCCCTCTGGTGTTCATAGTTTTTTTTTTTTTCTCGACATTGTGCAACTCGTGTAATGAAACAACAGTATGTTTGTGTTTATTATTCATAGAATTCTCCACCATAATACAGTTTCATGCAAAAACATAACAGCTGAAAAAATATATTTTCCTAAATGTGTGATCCAAAAAGCAGTATTTTAACAGTTTAGTTAATGGTGAGCACATCACTTTGAATTTCATGGCTGAGCTGTGTCTGCAGATCGCTCAGTTTCTTCTTAAGTACAGCGAAAGCTGACATGACAATGGTCTCAGGCCGAAGTGAACCGCAGGACTCCACGTTGTAATAGAACCTGGATGAAAAAAAAAGTCATGTAATCATGTATTTGTATCAACATGTCCTTTTTTTTTGTATTAACCCTCTATTGCATGGTGTTCTTCACCTTGCAAGCACATAATGTATAACATGACAATGAAATGGTTAATAATTAATAGATCATTTTAAACAAAACCACAGGTTTCACAAGTTCACAGAAAACCTGGATATATGAGGGAACCTTTAAAAATGTGATTTACAAATTAAAATCTCATATTCTATTTGTGTAGTAAATATAAATTTTTCAGTTCTAAAATGTGTTTTTAAGTGGATAAGTGCAACAGGATTATTTATTCAGACAACAATTCCCATGCATAAATGCTTATGTATGTATGGGTTTAACTTCCTTACCTTTCTGGCTTGCCGTTAGGATCATATAGAGCTTCAACTCCATCCTCTTCAATTTCTGAATACTCGCTTTTAGGCCTGACGATTGAGCAAAGGTACATAATTATACATAAAATATTTTGACAAGTAAAAAGCAAAATTAATATATGAAGATTACATAAATTAGAATAAAAATATAACCATAATTAATACAAGTTGTTTTTTTCTGTGTACCTGATTACAAATAATACTTATTTAATGTGTTTAATGGGATCAAAACAAGCCATAAGAATCATACCATTCCTGTGGAATTGGGTACACCGTGTGTCTCAGTGCATTGTCTGGGTCGTACTCAAATGCCACCCCTGCAGTGGGATTCCATTTGGCATGCTCCTTGCCAAAACCCTTTTTAGCATATGCCCTGAGACGCAGCTCCTGACCCTTCCTGAGCTTCACCAACAGGATGTCTGTGCGAAATCCCCAAATCATCAACACTGATATATCTGAGTGATTATTCAGAAAATCAGAGAGGAATTTGACCCACCATCCTGCTCTACATAGTCATTGGGATCGTTGTCTCGACTTCTGGATGTTACCTGAAGAACAAGATACATCACTTCAGAAAAAGCAAAGTGTGTATGTGTGAGTTTGTGAGGAGAATACACGTACAGGGATGACTCGGGGGTTATTGGACAGGAGATCTCGTGAGGTCACGTGTCGCGTCTGGTCTTCTGTACATCTGACATCCAGCGTGAGCTCAACCGAACACTCCGGGCAGAAATCATCACATGTGCAGTCCTAATTGGAAACCAAAGAAAGCAAAATGTTATGTTTCAGTTCCCTACATTTAATGAGATGAGTCATATTCAGAAGTTCTTCTAAAAACAGAAACCCTGGCAGGGTGTTTAATACACTTACTCGTGAGTACTGCATCTTGTCAACAATGTCATCACTCGTGAGTGGAATTAACCCTAAAAAAAAAGAGGAGCATGATAACAGCACTTAGCACAATAAGAAGAGTGAAATGAAAGATTTGGAAAGATTTTGTACATACGCACCCACTCTGTGTGCAATAAATTCATCATGGAGCACAGAGGAGTTGGCATCAATCTGAACCCAATCGATAGCTGGCAAACAAGCACATTACATCAGATTAACAGATTTAAAAGACAAAGTGCATAATTAAATCAAGCAAACACATAATTAAATCAACTTTTTGTCGTGTTGTTGTATAAAAACACACATATTTCTGGCAGCAGCCAGAAGACAGATGGTTTGATTCTTACCGATGGTTGGAACTTCTGACATGAATACACGTCGAATTGAGTTTGCCACCCTGAAACAAATAATATTTTTTATTTGAAATATATATATTTATACATACATACATACTCACACACACATCGTAAAAATGTGTGAAACACTTTTTTAAAATCCATAAAATTTGAACATTAGCCTCATCACAGTTTAAACAGTTTGTTCTTTTGTTAAAAAGTTTTTTTTTTTAAGGGCTATAGCAGTACCATGGTAAAGTGATGGCATCAGTTCAGTAATACCACGGTACTATACACAGCATGGCTCTTACCAGATGTATATAAGTTAAGTTACCACAGTATTTGCGTTACTCCGACGAAATTTAAAAACATATTTTTGTTAGTGACAAAATAAACATGCATTTCAATGTCATTAATATAACACACTTGCTTTAATTAAACGCTAAATGATCGTTTTGATCGTTGGATCACTCACGCGAGATCCGTGTTCTCGATCACAAACTTCACATTCTCGTCCGTCAGCTCCGTGATTTTCACTGTGGGCTGGTTGGCATACGGCATAGCGAAATTAGGCTCAAGATTAAGATGCTAATAAATAAAATAACTGTATGTGCGGTCTGTTGTTAGTAAGCTCCAGCATCGAGCGCCTCTTCAGCACAATAACACACGACAGAAGCTCATTGGTCACTAGCTGCCCTCATTCCGTTAGCATCCGGTTCACTATAGTACCATTTCCGGTTAAAAATAAAGGTCCTCGGAAACCGTGAGAAATCTTCTTGCGTCAAGCTAGATTAAACGTCATATTTTGAGGGTCTTTTTAAGGACATGTAACGAAATGCATTGTTACCGCTCACTAATTAAGTCATTATGGTATTATCTCAAAATATCATGTTCACTAAGTTATGGGTACTACTGTAAACCGTAATATTTATTAATGAGATATATTTAATATGAGAATTCACTCTGCAGCAACAAAAATAACAGACTAAGACACTTCAGTAAATAGGCTACCCTTTATTTTCTTTTAATGAGGGACTCGCCAGTGAGTCTGACACAAACCGTATGAACATAGGACTCTCGAATACAATTTACATTTATATTCTTTCTTTTTACAAATGCATAGAAATGCCGGAAAAGAAACTGTGCTCCTTATTGGGCTCAGGTTAAGATACAGACAGAGGAATCGGGTATGGCACAGCTAACCCATTTAAAAGTGCTAAGGGCATGATAATCCACCCTATATCGTAACACAAACCCTTTCATTGTGATCATTTCAAATTGTTTAGTTGGTTTAGAGTGGGTGATTGAGGTATTAGACATTCATGCAGAGTGGCCGAGGGGTCACTCAGTGTGTAAAAGATGTGAAAAAAATGAAGGCAGGAGCATCAGAAGTAACTCATCGTCTCTGGTTCATCCCTGTTAGGTTCTTCAGCTGAGTGAGAAGAGAGCTTACTATTAGAATTAAATAACAAAATAAACAAATAATAAATGAATACATTTTTAAACATTTTAACATTGGTTTCAGTGATTTTTTTTAATGTTCTAAAATGAAACGTCAAAATATTTAATTTAAAACATTAAATAAGTATTTCCTAAATTAAAAGGGGAAATTATTAATTAAAAATATTATTATTATTAATTTATTATATGATATTTGTTTTATATTATATTAATGCATATTTTTATCATTATTCAAATCTATAATAATTATTAATATTTATAATTAATTTAAAATTATATAAAATACAAATGAAGTATTTGCTAGACTTAAACTTTTTTCATATAATCACTGAAATACAGACCATTCATAATAGGTGACTTGGTATTAGTTACTAGGTACTAGCTGAAAATTGTATCATTTTAGCCTGGTTACCGTAATTGCGGCTCCCATGAGTCCTTGAACCACGGCTTCTCCTGTGGCTTGCACCTAGAACAAACATTATCCAGTATATTAGTAATAATAACATTTGGTTATTACATATCAGGAGGAAAAAAAACACAAATGTATTTTTTGTATGCCTCTCATTAGCTATGGAAAGCAAGACCGCTTTAACCTGTTTAGCCGTGTTCGCCATGTTAACTACATCCTTTATGCGATTATCGAGGAAGGCCCATGTCTCTTCGAAGTCAGGAGACGAGTCCTGCACCATCACCAGCTCTGTGGTGTTATAGATCCCTGTCAGTGCCGCCCGCCTTGTGTACCAGTTGACCTAAGAAACACGCAGAAGAAATACAGGTGGATGAGCAGACCAAAGCATAGAAGAAGGTAGCAAGTGGGATCAAAGAAGCCCCTCACGTCCGTCGAGCGATCGCCTGCGTAGTACCAGATGTCATCCACCATCGTGGACAGGTGTTTCAGGCTGTCGGGGATGTTGTGGGGCAGTAGCAGGATGCTCATGGCCTGCAAAGCCAGAAGAGACACAACACTGAGGGCATCCATCATTTCTTATTAATTATTGCTTATTAAAGGGAGTTTGCATGAGGCAGAGGATACCCGAGGCCATGTGTCAATATAAGGAATCAACATCCGCAGTCTCATCTCCACTGCATCTCTCAGAAACTCAGCTGTTTTCTTTGATCTAATGCATAAAAAAAAATTCATGTAGGTTTTAAATATAACAGAACGTATTATTGTATATTTATCCACAATATATTAATGCATTATTATTATTATTTGTCCAATAATATAATATAATATATAATATAATATAATCAATATTAATCCCTCTAATTTTAATTACAACAACAAAACAAGTTAACTCCGTTTTGAAACCAGTTATACTATAATTTATCCAAAATTATCAGAAATAATCCACAAGAAAAAATACAATTAAAAAAAATATATATATATAACTCAGTTTTAAACCAGTGATATTATCATATCCAAAATAATCATAAATAAACAAATCCCCAATAATATAATTTAATCATTTATAAAATTATATTAATCCAACCCATAACAATCTGTCATTTTAATTACAAGTGAACTCAGTTTTTAAACAAGTGATATTGTCATTTATCCAG
>NW_015646352.1:1974391-1999540 GCF_001515625.1 Sinocyclocheilus rhinocerous | reverse complement strand
ATTAATTATATGTGACCCTGGACCACAAAACCAGTCATAAGGGTCAATTTCTCGAAATTGATATTTATACATCATCTGAAAGCTGAATAAATAAGCTTTCCATTGATGTATGGTTTGTTAGGATAGGATAATATTTGGCCGAGATAAAACTATTTGAATATCTGGAATCCGAGCATGATCTTTACTTAATATCCTTATGATTTTTGGCATAAAAGAAAAATCGATAATTTTGACCCATACAATGTTTTTTTGGCTATTGCTAAAATTATACCCAAGCGACTAAAGACTGGTTTTGTGGTCCAGGGTCACATTTATATTATATTATATTAATTATATTATATTATAACCCTGCAACAGCAGGTGGTCCAGACGAAGGTCAAAGGGATGACCCTTTCATCCATTGCAAGAGAAGTTGGTCATTCCAAATCTGTGATTTCTCGAATATCGCAGGTTTACAATTACACTATTTCATTAAAGTCCCCCCAAAAAGGCTGGTCATCCACGTAAGACAAATGCACAAGAAAACAGGATAATGCAGAGACTCTCGATGGGGAATTGGTTCAACACTACAGCTGGAATTGCTCGCCAGGATCTGTCTCGGCATGTTTAAGAGAAGACGGACTGAAAGCGCACTCTGCAGTGATCAAGCCTCTCATCAGCAGAAAGAGTCAAAAGGCTAGACTCACCTTTGCTGAGAAGCATTTTGTGTGGACAGAGGAGAACTGGTCCAAACTTCACTTCAGTTGATGAGAGCAAGTTTAATTTATTTGGGTCTAATGGGAAACATTATCTTCGACGCCAAACTGGGGAAAGACTGAAGCCCAAGTGCATAAAGAAGTCAGTGAAAGGTGGAGGAGGAAGTGTCATGGTTTGGGGGACGTTTTCTGCAGCAGGAGTTGGGCCTCTTATAGAGCTACATGACAGAGTGAATGCAAGTGTTCATCAGAACCTCCTTCAGCAGCATGCAGTTCCGTCCCTGCAAGCATCTCCCAATCAGCCTGTAATTTTCATGCAAGACAATGCTCCCGTCACACTGCAAAACGGATAAAGCAGTTCCTTGATGCCAAGAACATTGAAATAATGAAATGGCCGGCACAGAGTCCATATTTAAACCCGGCTGAAAATCTCTAGAAAATCCTTGGCGACAAAGTTATGGCTAAGAAACCCACCACAGTTACCAAACTATGGAAGAGAGTGGAAGAAGAGTGGACCAAGATCACACCAGCACATGTTCTGGCTCTTCCAAGCTTTATAATGGCAGTGAATGGTGGTCGAGATTTTGAAGCCCCAAAAAGTGCATCCATCCAACATAAAAAGTACTCCACAAGGCTGTGGGGGGTTAATAAAGGCCATCTGAAATTAAGCGATGTGTTATGCACATCTCGTCAGTAAAGCCGGGTCTGTGATTAGTAGTAAATCTCCAGCCCGTGCTTTCAGATGGAGCGGCATTTACTACACAAACGCAATATACTAGAGCTGCGGTCAGGATGCGAGCTTGGAGCTGTTCTTCTGTCTCATAGTCTTCACCGTGTTCACCACTCTGATCTTGAAAACTTGACATACGAAATGGACAAGGTTAGATTAAATGACTGCAAGGTTGATGAATTTAAAGGGATAGTTCACCCAAAAATGAAAATTACCCCATGACTTGCTCCCCCTCAGGCCATCCTATGTGTATATGAATTTATTCTTTCAGACGAATATAATCGGAGTTATATTTAAAAATGTCCTGGCTATTCCAAGCTTTATAATGGCAGTGAATGGTGGTCGAGATTTTGAAGCCCCAAAAAGTGCATCCATCCATCATAAAAAAATACTCCACACGGCTCCAGGGGGTTAATAAAGGCCTTCTGAAGCAAAGCGATGTGTTTGTGTAAGAAAAATATCCATATTTAAAATTTTATAAACCGTAATCTCTAGCTTCCACTATCTGTAGTACGCACGTTCACGAGAGTAGCATAAGCTTTGGTGAGAAGTGACGAATGCGGAAGCACAGAGGAGAGAGCAAAACACCGGTCACAAATTAAAAGTACAAAATGTAAAGGAAAATGTTGTTGCACAGCCCTAGTTGGAAGATTTCGATATAAGCCAAGAGGAGACTGGTTTTCCTTTGCTGTAAACAAAACTTGGTTCTCGAGAGACTAGCATATTCTCACCGGAGCTTTTATTTTTATTTTTTATTATAACTCCGATTGTATTCGTCTGAAAGAAGAAAGTCATATACACTTAGGATGGCTTGAGGGTGAGTAAATCATGGGGTAATTTTCAGTTTTTGGTGAACTATCCATTTAACTCTTGTATTTCATCAGATCTGGAGAATTGGGGCTCGAACCTGGTGTTTGGCTGGGCATCTTCTGAAGATTCTCCATGTGCTGAAGAGGATGAGCTTTCTCCAGCTGTGTCAACCTCATGGTAGGATGGAGGTGGCACAGATGTGTCACTTTTAGAGTCATTGGCCAGTCGTAACAGGGCGGCACGATGGAATCCACGTCTCACATTGCTGCACTGGGGACTGAGTGTGCCTTGAACTGCAACTGTAATGGTGCATTCAACATAATCACCATGCAACAAAACGCTCCATAATTAGATCATAAAACATGTTCTGTAGTAATAAAAGCATTGCAATGCAACAATAAAAAGTTTTGCACAATGAGCCTTTGGTTTTTTACTTCTCATTTAATGGGTCAGACTCAATGGAGTGATAGTGAAACAATCACAAACAAAGAGTTAATTGGAAATTTAGCATGCATTTATTCCCTACTTTGCAAAGGACAGAATCTCCGCTTTAAACATAAAGCTAAGCTTTCTGCAGAGCAACTGTATTCAACCAGCACGTTTCAAGTTAACCATTACTTCAATATGCCATCAGGCTGAACCACACAATCTTCAAATGTTATGGAGTGTAATATGCACTTTAGGGTGACCATACGTGCCATTTTCCCAGGACGCGTCCTGGCCAGGATTTCTATATTGCCTAAAATATCTAGGTTTTGGCTTTGTTTGCGTGTGCAGACCGATCGGTGTATGACATCAAAGTACCATACAGACGGTTATGCTTTCGAAACGCTCTCGAGGTACTTTGATGTCAAACACGGATCGGTCTGAGCCGCACTGCTTTTAAGTCGAACACACCTAATATGTACGCGTAATTGCATCGCTTTGACCGTAGATCCCACCTTCTCACACGCCATGATTGGTCCATTATGTACAATGCTTGCATGTTATTGGTCAAACTACTTTTTGATCATTACCTTCAGCAAGCATGAAAACAGGAAAACAAAGCCAAAACAAATCCTGGCCAGGACGCGTCCTGGGAAAATGGCACATATGGTCACCCTAATGCACTTTCTGTTTGCAAGCGCAATCCTGCCCTTCATGCCATGGTCACCTTCTCTAGTCGCCCAGCTGATTTACATTTTCCATACTTGGAAGCAGGCAGAACTATTTACAAGATAAAAAGCCTTCGGCAGGTGTCACGTGTGACTACTGTTTGTCAACTTTTTAAACACAAATACTGTGGACTGAAATGCTAATAAGCAGACGCCCTCTCACGTTCCCGCGCTTACCGCTGCCGAGACCCCGCAAGACCCTTCCAGCTCTCAGTCCTCTAATCAGCGCCGCCATATCCCAAGTAACCACAGCGGGTAACGATGCAATACACAGCATAGCAAATGTTGTCAGCCAATGAAAATCATTGTTACTCTAGGAGGCGCTTGGTGGCCCAGTAAACTGAATTCACCGTTGAGCCGCAGTCAAATCTCACTATGTTTATATCGCACTGTCGTCATTTGTATACTATGCACAATCATTTAAATGTATTCGTTTAAATGCATTATAATCTTATATAAATTATATATCCGCCTCAGCAATCTTTGAGAATGTATTACATAAAACGCCTTGTTAGGTCACCACAAACAGGCAATTGGCAAATTGTAATCAGCGCGGAGAAAAAAATCATGTACCACGTGACTATTTTACGCGCTACTGTAACGACGATCTGGGTAGCTGAATAATGACACTATTAAATTAGATTTTTTTTTGTAAATTGATAATAGACATTAAAGACTTTAAATATGAACACCGGTTTTTAATACCTATTGTACTAACCAATCAGAGAAAGCTGATGGCCATTCTATGCTTTTATTCTAGAAACAGCAAATGTCATCATTTCAGCGCGACGCCTAAATGCATTAACCTGTGACATTATAGCTGCGACGTCCTGTATGAAGTGCTTCAATTAAACACAAGAATAGTTAATAAGGGATATCAGGTAAGATTTATGTGGGTCCCAGCACATGTTGGGATTAGGGGTAATGAGATGGCGGACAGGCTGGCTAAAAGGGCACTAACAAAAGAGAACATAGAAATGGAGGTTAATGTAAGTAAAGCAGAGGTTAAATGCATAATATGGGAGAAAGTCAATATAAGGTGGCAAGAGAGGTGGGAAAGAGAGGAGAAAGGGAGGCATTTATATCAAATTCAGAGAAATGTTAAAGAGGAAAGGATGGAAATTGGAAATAGGAGAGAAGATGCGGTGATGACTAGGTTAAGGTTGGGACATTGTTCACTGAATAAAACACTAAAGATGATAGGGAAGCACGAGACAGGGTTGTGTGAGGGATGTCGAGAAGAGGAGTCAGTGGAGCACATAATCATGACTTGTAAAATATATGAAACACAGAGGCAGGTAATGAAGAATAAACTAAGGGAGATTGGGGTGCAGGAGATCACATTACAAGGGTTACTAAGCACAGTAAATAGGGCACAGAGTAGAATATTGATTACTTTTTTAAGGGAAGCAGGGGTTTTAAGCAGGATTTGATGTATGATGTGTGTGTGGATATTAATGTGAGGGGACAATGTGAGTGATGTGTAAGTTTTAGGGGGAAATGGGAATAGATAACTATTACGTGATCCACACTCCGGAGCAGAAGGGGGCGGTAATGCACCAATAAGCTGGATGCCAACCGCCGTTAGACTGGAAAGAAGAAGAAGATTATAGCTGCGATGTCCATTGTGACCTGTGTTGGAAAAATATTCTGTGACACGAAAAACAGGTTGGACAGCTATTTATTTTTTTAGAAAAAAAAATGTTTTGGTGAACATTCTGTTTAATTGAGGGGTTTTCTGATTTTTGGTTAAAAGGAATGGCATGTTAGAGCTCTTTCGTTACATTGGCATTGATATCTGTGGGAAGTCGTGGCCTAATGGTTAGAGAGTCAGACTCGTAAGGTTGCGGGTTCGAGTCTCGTACCGGCAGGGATTGTAGGTGGGGGGAGTGAATGTACAGCGCTCTCTCCCACCTTCAATACCACGACTGAGGTGCCCTTGAGCAAGGCACCGAACCCCCGACTGCTCCCCGGGCGCCGCAGCATAAATGGCTGCCCACTGCTCCGGGTGTGTGTTCACTGCTGTGTGTGTGTTCACTGCTGTGTGTGTGCACTTTGGATGGGTTAAATGCAGAGCACTAGCACTTTGGATGGGTTAAATGCAGAGCACTAATTCCTAGTATGGGTAACCATACTTGGCCACATGTCACGTCACTTTTTCACTTTATCTATCTCTGATACGCAATGGTGTGTTTACGTTGTTTTGTAACTGCACCGTCATTATGATGCAGCATATCTTACTGTAAATGGTCATTTGTAATGTTTAGTGTAGATAAGACTCAAAACACGCATTTGAGCCTTATATTAGCAGGTGATGGCAGACCTTGGACTGAAGGAGGGGTACAGGGTGCTGCTGATATGGACTCAGCCTTCATCTCCCACTGCACTGAAGGAGTTTGCTGAAAGCATTGGCACTGTTGTTGGTAACCAGAGTCTGGTGTCTTTGGAGAACATGGAGAGACTACAATTGTGTAAGTACAGAGGTATATTAGTTTAATACTTTCAAGTCTTGGTCTGAGTTAAAGAATTTTAAGGAGTCATTCACCCCAAAAAATCTGTCTGTGTTAGCTTTTCATGCAGCTTCTAGTTATGACTGGGTTGTCTCAGGCCTGCTGACCGACAGCTCACCAATCCACAGTTCAGAAATGCTGGCTGAGATCGCCAGAGTGATGAAACCTGGTGGCAAACTTGTGCTAGAAGAGCCGGTGACAGGTATCTGAATCGGAACGCCGCAGTATCTGCAACATTCTCAAGTGAAATGAATCCGTGCTAATGGTTCCCATTATAACATTTTTCTTAGGTTCTGAGGATAATAGTGTGAGAACCGCTGGGAAACTGATGTCAGCTCTTAAACTGTCTGGATTAGTATCTGTTACTGAGGTCAGTATTCAGTGATTTTTTTAAGTTGATTCAGTGTAGGACTGGGTGATATCGTTAAAATATCGTTTTTTTTTTAGCCATTTGAAATTAATATTTATGTTTTATTATTAATATAGTATTTATAATAAAATAGAATAATAATTATTGTTGTTGTAGTTAATAATAGTTTATTTTAATAAAATAACTAATAATGATAATTAAAAAATTCACATTGACAAACTGTTGAATCAAGTTTTGAAAATCATCATTATTATTTCACTGATGTCTATTTATTATTAATAATAATGTTTATAAAAATAAATAATAATAAAAATATAATAATTGTACTATTTATAATTTAAAAAAGACTGAAAAAAAAAATGCTTCGCATGATCTGACTGATGCAAACAAATTTTTCACAGGTAAAGACGGAGTCACTGAGCCCAGAAGCAGCCGCAGCACTGAGAGAACACACAGGGTTCCATGGAAACACACATTTAAGGGTGCGATTGTCAGCATCGAAACCTAACTTTGAGGTCGGATCCTCGACGCAACTGAAACTTTCCTTTGGCAAGAAAACCACTACAACAGGTCTGTGGTATTTAAGCACTGACACATTAAATGTAACGTAAGTTCCTAAGTTTTCATCTCACAGTTCTGACCTTTTCCCCCACAATTCTGAGTTTACTGTATATTGCATCATATCACTTTTATCTAAAGAATTAAGTAAAAAGGTAAATTTTTTTATTCTGTGGCAGGATTCCGTGCAATCATTTTGAGAAAAAAGTCAAATGTGAGATGTAAACTCACAGTTACGAGTTTGTAACTTCCAGTTTCACTAATTGTGAGATAAAAGGTCACAATTACCTTTTTTTTTTTTTTTTGTGGCAAAAACAATGTTTCATACATGTTGACACATCAAATAAAAATGGACAAATCAGTAAGTCCACAACACTTGTTTTCTGCAGAGAAACCAGCTCTTGATCCAAGCACCGCACAAAAGTGGACTCTTATCAGCCAATGATATGGACGATGATGATGTGGTATGTAAAGGTTGGCTTTGGCATCTGCCAATCTTGTGCCTTTTGTGTATCACCCACCACATTGTTCTATTCCGCTCTCTAGGATTTGGTAGATTCAGATGCACTTTTGGATGCTGATGATCTGAAAAAGCCTGACCCTTCCTCCCTCAAGGCTTCCTGTGGAGATGACTCCAAAAAGAAAAAGACCTGCAAAAATTGGTGATTACCTTAAATTAAAGAACATATAAAGGTGTAAACAATGTATCCATCTAACTAACGTAAATGTTCTTGGTTGTAGCACTTGTGGTCTTGCTGAGGAATTGGAAAAGGAGAGTGAAGCCACTCAGAAAGCCAGCCAGCCCAAATCAGCCTGTGGAAGTGTATGTATTTCTATGATCAAATTATTACTGTATTTGTTTAAATTGACTTTAAGGTTTTGTATAAATTGACAGCTGACATTTTTCCTCTTTAGTGTTATCTGGGTGATGCCTTCCGATGTGCCAGCTGTCCATATATAGGCATGCCTGCCTTCAAACCTGGGGAGAAGGTTCTGTTGGCCAACACTGATATAGCTGATGCATAGACATTCACTTTTGACACATTAATACATTCCGTTATCATTCTGCAACATTGAGGCCCAGATTACATTTCCATCGTTGTAATCAACAGGGATGCAGTTCACAGAGTGTCATTTGACAATTGAATGCACTAAAGTTACCCGTACAATAAATACATGACAAAAACTGAAAAGGTTATGCACTGTTTGGTTTTAAATGTATCTTTTCCATCAGATTTTTAGCCTTTGTCAGATAGCGTCCAGAGATATCACTGAAATGTTCAAAATATAAATAAATAGCTGCATTATATTATCTCATCCTTATGTATAAGAACGGAATCTCCACTTTGAGTGTAATTTGTTTTATTTGAAAAGCAGTTGCTCATGTATTTTGCCTTCTGTATAGAATACAATTATTTTAAGCCAAAATCAAATGCTTAATAAAATTGGTTAAAATAATACATGGACTTTTGCCTCATTTTTTATACTGCAAGACAACATTTTATATCAGCATCATGAGACTTGTGTAGCAACATACAGTTTGATCTATCATATAGTATATGAAATCAGAATTAATCGGATCGGATGAATTTAGATGCATTATAACACATCTGATTGATTAGATAAGTTACTTAAGCTTCTTATAGGGAGGAGAAAAACAGTTACAAGCTCATGTAAGAAGTTCACAGTCACTAAAACTCTGGATAAGCATTGTCTTGGGGAAAAATGTAAACAACTGATGGCCTAGTTTATTTGAGTCTTGTCAAAGTTCAGTGACAGAGAAGTCCATTTTAATATCACCAGTATGAGGTTCAAAGGTTAAATTATAGGAAAGATCTTCCCTTCCATCCCCAGAAGTTTCCCTGGCGGATCTAAAGAAAAACACTCCTTGTTTCCGATGTGGGTTCCATTCACAAGCTCCCTGTGAAATGAGAAAAGGCAATTAAGGTGAAGCGGTCAAGAGAGTGACACGATTATTACAATCTTATCTGAATTTCAATTTCAGCTTCATTGAGGAAGATTTATGAAGACTGACATTTCATCCGAATGCAGATACTGTTTGTACAGTAAACAAGATAATTTTTTAGCAAATACCTCTTCGCTGACTGGTTTGGTTAGGCCCATGCTTACAGTGATGTCCTCAGTCAGCTGATACTCCATCCAGAGAGCGACACCATGACAGCGTCCTCTCCTGAAACATCATCAGAGTATCATTCAAGAGCAACCTAGCATCATCTATACAATATCTATTAGAAGTGTATTTTTATAATATGAATATATATTTTAATATAGTATTTTTTACGTAACTGTTCATAAGTTTGGGGTCAGTAAGATTTTTTTTTTTTTTTAAGTAATTAATACTTTTATTCAGCAAGGTCACATTAAGTTGAACAAAAGTGAAAGTAAAAACAATAATGTCACAAAAAATTCTATTTCAAACTAATGCTTTTTTAAAACTTTCTACACTGTTTTCAATATTGATAAGAAGACATCATAAAGACATGATCATTTTTCTTGAGCAGTATATTAGCATATTAGAATGATTTCTGAAAAAGCATGTGACTGACACTGAAGAATTCAGTTTTGACACCACAGAAAAAATGCAATATATATATATATAAAACATTTATATCGTAATAATACACAATATTCAGAATATTACTTTTTACTGTATTTTTGATCAGATAAATGCAGCTCTGGTGAGCCTAAGAGACTTCTTTAAAAAAAAATGTCCTGACCCCCAACTTTTGAACATTATTTTAATAATAATATATTAGTTTATAATATATAGTTTATAATAATTATTCATTTATATTATAGCATTTTAAAATTCATGCTAAAACAGAAATTGAATTTTTACGACTTATAAATGAATACATACATATTTGTAATAATATAATAATTCTATTATAAACACCATTATAAATATTTTATAATTTAGTATAATATTGTATTATGTTTAATGCAATATAATAATTATAATATGCTATTATAATATGTTCAAACTACCCTGTGAATGGCACAGTTCCATCACTGTTAACTGGCTGTTCAGGAACGCATTGCGTAAAGTCAAATGTCAGAACTGGATGTGGTTTTGTCAGAGCATGACATGGGTATTCCCACAGTGGATGCGGCTCTGCCTCCAAGGATTCACGGTAATCCAAAGATTGCTGTGGGTGGAGTACATCACAAAAGCATATTAATCAACTGCATTCAAATTTCATGCAAATTGCTTATTCATAACAGGATTTCAGACAAAAACCTGTAACCCGTACTTACCTGAATCATCTCATCCATTGGGCTGACGTCAAAGCCCTCACAAGTACCGCAAGGAGCTCGGATTCGCCACAGATCCTGATTCAAGATTCACAAATGTATTATACAGAAGTCAGTCAGTCTGTAAATATATAATACAGAATATATATCCAACAACAATTATCCAAAAGAAATAATGTACGCAAAATTCAACAGCGACTATGTAAAGCGTGGCAGCACGGGGCAGGATGGTGGCACTGGGATGGAGCAGCTGCGCCACAGCGGTGCGGCAATACCAGAAAAACAGAGAGTGCCACGGCAGAAGACTGGTGCTAAAGTACGGCTCTCCCATCAATACTGAAATCTGAAGGGTAAAAAATATAAGGTCACTATATATGTACAAGTACACTAGATATATACAACCGTTTAAAAGTTTGAATGTTTTCTATTTTTCATTTCTTATTGATTGATTATTGAAAACAGCTGCGCTGCTTAATATTTTTGTGGAAACTGTGATACTTTTTTTCAGGATTCTTTGATAAATAGAAAGTTCAAAAGAACAGCATTTATTTGCAACGGAAATCTTTTGTAAAATTATAAATTAAATAATAAATTACCTTGCTGACCCCAAACTTTTGAATGGGGGTGTATTTAAATAGTTGTTGTAGTAATTTCAGATTGTGCAGAGTCTTTGAAACTCTACAAATGCTTGTAAAGTATATACAGAGGGCATCACGGTCTATGCAGATTCAGTTTAGTTTGTACCTGATTTCCTTCTAAATCAGCTAATGAGAGCTGCTCAGGTCGTATTCCCAGCAGCTGTACTCCATGCTTCAGTGAGTTAGTATGCAGCACCTGTGAGCAGGAGATAAAACTTTTCATTACCAACCAATCCTGTCTGAACGCATGTAGGTAATTATTTTTAGATTCAAAATCTCACCTGTTCGATCACTTGTTTCGCCATTCCAGAGCTTTCCAAACTGAACACCTGAAAAGACAGAAAGAGACAGATTCATATACAAGTCAAGTCAAGTTTATTTGTACAGCACTTTTCATGATACAAATCATTGCAAAGCAACTTTACAGCAAATTAAGTTTCTACAATATTTAGTGGTAGCTTATCAGTGGTGACTGTCAATTAATGTACATATGGCAGAAATGTACGGAAAAATCAATTTAAGACGTAATAAAACAGACGATGAACACTATTAACAGCAATTATTATATGATGCAATCAAACTTATAGCAAAATGTGGTAGTTCTGTATGTTGTTTCAGGGTTGGCATCATCTGAGGTCCTCTGAGGGGTTGGCATCATCTCTTCATATACAGTATGTTCTGTTCCAAAACCTAGTGAGCTGCCTACCTAGACAGTTTTTTAATTAATTGTATTGCCTCCTAGGAAACCTTATTTTGGATCAATTTTAAGGTAACGCAGCATTTATCCTTCACAGAAAAAAATTTATCAAAGACAACAGATAAGGCAAGAAAAATGTCAGTTATTCATTCAATACTTAAAAGTATTGATATAAATAGTTCAGTTTAACTCAAAACAGATTACTTACCTAATATTGCAATTTCAAGTAGTGTAGTACACAGGCTGCTTATAATTTATTTAAATGTATGACTTACTTGCTAAAAAATAGTTTATTTTCATTCAAAACAGATTATTTACCCAATACTGCATTGTTAGCTTAGCAACATGCTAACATCAAACTCTACTGAAGTCAACTGCAAGTTGTGTGGTGCATAGAGTTGCTTATAATTTACTTAAAATGTCTAATTTACTCAAGAAAAATAGTTCAGTTTAGCTCAAAGCAGATTATTTACCCAATATTACATTATTAGCTTAGCAACATGCTAACATCAAACGCTACTGAAATCGAGTGCATAGAGTTGCATATAATTTACTTATATAGAGTTACTATATAGATAGAGTTACTTTTTCCATGAAGCTTAGGATGCTGCCTCAGAAGGCAGCTGTCTGTGTAGGGAGAAGGGAGCTCGCTAATTTGTGAACCTTCTGACTCTGAAAAAAAAAAGAGGCCTTCTCACCTTTTTAGACCCAAGTAGATGAGCAAAAATGGGTAACAGGCTCCCATCACTGACAGACAAACACACACTGTCTGGTTTCAGAATCTGCAAGCAGACATGAAACGCACTCAATTTTGAGCCATTGCCAGTCAACAGAAAGCAGCGCTTCAAGCTCACATGTAATTCAACAGTTAACTTACACTGCGTAATGCGTTCACATAACTCTCAGTCCTCTGTTCGTCATTCAGTTCCCCGAAGCGAGGCCTCGTCCAGACCAGGTGGGCCTGACAGGTGCAGCATGGCCGAAACGTTGCCACTTTGACATCATTTTGTTCACTATAAGACAGATTGTCAAAAATATAATATTGTCTTCCTCAGAGACTCTTTAAGTTCTGTCTTGGTTAAAGTTGAGAACTTGTTATCATGCCTAAACACTGCTCAAAATCACCTTACCTGTGCGTAAGGCTGTACCAGAGACTGTAGTCATCATGGGAGACGATTAAATTCAGCTCTTCTCCTTCTGACACATTCTTCTCTGCAGGCAGGAAGTAGACACTCTGCATCCAGTGATCCCTCCACTGCACATCACATGATGAAAAATAATCAAACATATTTATATATCAAGCCAAAGAAAGTTTATTTTCATTAAGGGTTTGTATTAGAGGAACCTCTTGCAAAGACATTCAGCCCAAAATGTTTATATTATTGTTCATTAATATTTTCTTTTTTTTTTTTAAATCATTATATTGAATAAAATTAAACCCTTTTTAGGAACATTATTTAATTTTATTTTATTTTGCATTGTGACACGATTAAAAAACTAAAGTCAAGAAAGAACATTAATAATCATTAACTCTTTGTATTGCTAAAAATATATTTTTTCATTTACAAAAATATGTTTTAATACTATAATGAAAATAAATGCATTGAAATATTAATGAAAAGTATTTATAAATCAATATTCTTGTCATTATATATGCAGGGAAAACCTAATTTTGTGTATTACAGTAAAAGATCTTGATATTGATGACAATAATGAGATTTACAAACAATATTCAAAACAATTCAAATACAAAATTAACATTTATAGATTTGGGTGGTGTGCTTTAATTTTCATGAAAATAATGTAAATAATGGGACTAAATATAAGCTTCTTTTCTATGCAAAATATAATTTCTTCATTTTTTACTTTGAATTATTTTTGGGTGAAAGATTACTTGGACATATTTTTGATATTCATACACGAATATTAGTGGCTAAGCACCAGTACATACAGGGTAAGTATGAGGATCTGAGTAGTTCCAACTGGGGGTCATAGTGCACACAATGTTGCCATCAGGGTCCATGTCGATGTCCCACCAGGATAAGACCACCTGTGCTCTCCCGCTGGTCTGTGCTTTGAACTGTGCCGTGTAGGACTGAGCAGCGCTGCTAACCTGTTTGCTGAAATCCACCCTAGAGTGGAAGAATAGATGAGTTACACAGAAAAAAAATGACCCCATTTTAATCCAGACAGCTAAATTACATCCAGACTTGTACCTGAACATGGTGCAGATGGGCCCGAGGGGAGTGAAAGACTCTGGTAGCACCTGGCTAAGCTGGATATCACAGACAGAGGGCGCTCCTGCACACTTCACCACAGCAGGAGGAGGCAGCAGTTTGTTCCCATCCACCTCTATGGGTTGGAGCTGTGACCATTTCCACAGCATATCCGACTCCACCAGCTGGGCATAGACCGTGGCACGATGTGGCACAGCTTCACAATCTGCCTGTGCCAGTGAGAGCAACTCCATTAAACACTTAAAAGATGCAGCAAAAAGTTAAACTGCAATTTACAACTGTACGTACCTGGACGAGGTGCATGTGTGCATGTTCATAGCTGGGCAATGCTCCTTCACCGATCAGCTCTGTGTCAAACAGCTCCGTGACAAGGATGTTAGCTCGTTCTTGCATGTCTCCATCTACAGATAGAAATACATTTATATTTGCAAGAATGCAATGCAAGGTGATACAGTTGATGGTGTTCATTACAATATGGCACAAATTCAAGTTGATTTTCTCTATCTATCTATCCACTTATCTTTTTTATAACTTCACACATATATAATATGTATATAATTAAATATGTATAATAATATTATTTATTATTATTAATATATAAAATATTAAATACAATGGAATTGTAAAATATTAAAATTATATGTATATAATTTGAATATTTTTAATTATCATTAATTTAATTAAAATATGTATGTTTTTAAATATAAAACCTAACAAATTAAAATATTATGATATGTGTGTGTGTGTGTATATATATATATATATATATATAAATACACATATATAATTAATATATATACACATACATATATTTTATTAATATATTGTCTATAAAATGTAATATTATTTTATATACAAACTATTAAAATAAAAAGTATATTATAAATCTTTAGACTATATTTATATCATTTTACTATTTTATAATATTCAAACATTTCATAAAAAAATATAATTTATAATACTGACTATGGTTGCCGCACAGTGATAGACACAGTAGGTAGTTATACAATATATTATCATATATTTTAAAATGGCTGGAAAGCTGTACTGACCAATCAACATTCAGGACTGTAATTATCAGTTGTATAATTACTACTATATGAAAGCAATGCATTGAACACATCTGATCTACCTGTATAATAAGCATATTGGTGGTTGTCTAACCTGGTCCAACTGTAACCTCTGTGGAGTGTTTGTTGATGACCTTGATTTGATCTGAGAAGCCGTTCCTCTCCACGATGCAAGTGGCAGCCTGTGCCATGGGTTTAAACACCTGTATGGGATTCATATATTTGTCTTCATTCAAATTTCTTCTTATTACTCAAAATTCAATACATGAGCATTAGTGAGCACCTCTATGGCATAGCAATAATCGGCTCCAGCCGTCACAGCCATCATGGAGAGCAAACCCGTCCCAGTGCCGATGTCCAGGACCACCACCCGTTCACCGCGTGCCTTTACTCTGCTCACCGCTGCTCGAATGCCCTGGTAGTATTTCTCATTCTTTATTACACAAAGCATAAAGATCAAAGATTAGCAACATATCAGCTACTCTGTGTTTAAAACTGGGTGATTTTCAGTCCATATGCTTTGGAAAATATGACAACTAATCTTAAAGGGATAGTTCACCCAAGAATTAAACATTCTATCATAATTTATTCATTCCGATTTTCTTTTTTACTTAAAATAACTTATTTTGCAAATTGCCCTTCATCATAGGAGATAGACTTGTCTTAGAACCATTATTTTGGTTTCCAGCATTTCTATGCTATGTCGTGTATGAATGTGTCCAGCAACAATACTCACTCTGTCTTTATCATGGAGCATATCTGCATAGCAGGACCTGGGAAAGACACACCAACTATTATCATCAGGATATGCCCAGATAATTTACCCCCTGTCAGGATATCACATGACTACAATTCGATTAAGTGTAATTGATAATCTAGCACTGTTACCACAACAGTTTCCACGTGTACGAACAACAATAACAACAAGTCACTGTCAAGTATTTTCACCGCGTCATTTGATAAGTTTAATTTTTGAAAGCAATATCATTGATGACTCCTACAGAACCAGGCAAAGATCAGTTGTTGTCGACGCATGGTGATGTTACATGAGATGGTTTACACACCTCGCAATCTCCTGGTGGTAATCATACTCCTCGCTTTCCTCAACCCAATCCAGCGCTCCGGTTGTTGGATTTGCACGACCGCAAAATGTCTTCATTGTCACTTCAGTTATAAGTAAACAAACTTATTTATGAATGTATTTTGTATTATAATTCCTAGATCGTTCACAAATAGTAGATTAATCCAACATGATCTCTCCGGGCGCAGCCATGTTTTTTTCGTGAAGTCACGCCCCTAAAATCACGTGACCACTGAAGGCCGCTTCCCTTCAGCCTTTGCCAAAATTACATCCATTTGTGTGTTATGCGTTGTGTTAATAACAGAAACAGATCACAAACAAGTCAAAGTTAGGATGTTAATTCAAGGTAAGTGCTTGACTATAGTGTCTGGTTCCTTCCTCGTGGATTTGTGAAAAGATTGTAAAAACATATCATAGTTGTTCTTTATAAATTGTAAAGCAGTTGTTTGTATATTAATTTTCATGGTATTTTTTTTTCCACCTGTATAAAAGCCTGAATATTTGACTCATTATTTTAGCTGATGGTGTTGTTAGCCCATTGATTGAGTGCATCCAAATTGATGAATACCTCTAAACATCAAACATCGAAAATAATTCCTTGATATATAATTTTTTTTTAGCCTAATTATTATTATTCCTCATTTTTGTAGTCTGTTTCATTTCATGTACAGATCCACAGGTCCAGTATTACCCTTACAAAAACTACTATGTCTGAAATAATATGTCAAAATAATGTGTCATGGTCCAGTGTAGATGTACACTGGTATGTTATATTCATGTACCATTGTATTTACATTGTTGATTGTTAGTGTAATACCCTTGAATTTATGAATTTTTATGAATTGATGAATCATTTTTATATATATTTTTTTCTTAAAATGCATTACTTTATTGACTAATAGTCAACCACAATATACATAGTGAACCACAATATACAAGTTTTCAAGCAATTGATTGAATATCTTTGAGAATGCTATGGTAGCGTTAACTTTTTTATAAATTTACATTTAAAATTATCACCCCCAAATATTTAAAAACACAGTGAACCAGAATGTGCACTGCTTTCTCTTTTTTCTACCATACATGTTGGAGAACTAACAAGATTTTAAAAAATGTATTGTATGTACATTTTGTTTGTGCACTTTGATTTGTAAGAAAGCATTTGGTGAGATCATAAATGTAAATATTATTTGGGCACAGTATAATTTCAGACAAGACAGAGCAGATAACGAATAGGCTAGTCTTACTGAATAATGATTAATTAATAATGAATTTCCTGTTTACTAGGCCGGATCCAATTCAGTAGGGTTATTTCTCTGAGTGCTTCTCAAGTACATTTTGCAGTAGGCAGACAAAATTGTATGCTGGAAGAGGGCACAAGGATTTCTGTGAATATAGGGCGGTATCCTTGTGGTAAAGGTGGGGCACTCTGCTCCAGAAAATCTAGTACTGACTTCCGCACGTCTTTGGGTACATCCCCTCTTACATCCAACAGGACAGAGACATGCTCATCACTGAAAAGACACACTTTGTAAGTCTCTTGCCATAGATTAATCTCTGTATTAGAAATGAATTTAGAATATTTAGATATGCTGGGTATGCTTGGTTTGAAATCTCACCTTATATCAGGGTACTTGGTTACGAATCCGGAAATCTCCAGTATTAGCATGTTTGGGTCTTTCAAATTGATTATGTCAGCCAGTGCAAGTATCAAAGCTGTGGGATTCACCTCACCTATGGTCCCATCGATCTCCTTTAAATGTAAAAATGGCATTACATGAGTGAAATACTTAAAGTAATTTTTATTTCCACAAACGTATACAGACTTGTTCTTGTGTTATTCCTAGAGGTCTGCTACCTGCAAGCCTGATAAGGTCCAATAAATTGCCGGTTTTGTTCAAGTTCAAGTCAGTTTCTCATGAATAGCTTTGCTTCAGGTTTGCAATGAATGAATAATTAGGTTATTATTCGTTTATGTTTTAATTTTAATTTAACTCATTTTAAGCATTTATGTTTCAGTCAAAGCTGAATCTCTGCATCTGGGTGTACTTGACGGGAGACTCCCCCCAAAAATGTATGTAAATATGCTTTCACCATGCTTTGAAGGTGGTCCCTCAGCTGCTGAGCATCCTGTTTCAGTCGCTGGGCAAATTGGTTTCGCTCATCATTATTTCTGCAGACCACTCTCTTCTGCATCAGTGTACGGACATACTCAACAACAGTTAGCCATTGACATTCCTCCTTTAGCCTCTGTAGATGATGGAGATCACATAACGCAAAGGGTATTTGGGTGTCATTTGTTGGTAAAGATATTCACTCATTTTACTGTGTGGTCTATGTCATTTCTGATGCCTGATGTAAACACTAACCTGGCGACAAGGATGCCGCACCCTGTTGTAAAGTTCACAGTGACGTTCTAAAACCCCACACATATTTGGGGTTACTTCTCCCTGGTCCAGCCAGGTACGAGACAGGAGCTCCTGCAGATGAGGCTGCAACTCAAACAAGAGATGGTCCATGACTAAGCGGCATGCCTTTCTCACAGCACGGTCCAGGGCAGCCAGAGGTCCAAGTGAAATGCGAGAATACCGGTTTGAAGGGAAGGAGCACAACTGCTGCTGCAGGCTTTCTGTGGAGGTTCTAGATGTGCATTTAAATCTGAGATTTAATCTTACTGCTTACAAGCACCTTAAATGCACACAAAACTATTTAAAACACACACATTTTCAAACAAACATCACATAAATACAGACATACTGTAAAAAGATACGTGTACACCATCTCACTTGAGGATGATGCAGTTGTTGATGCAGGCCAGGAGATAATGGAGGTAGAACTTGTTACTGTTTATGGTTGAATCCCTGCGATGCTCCTTCCCAAATTCTATGATTGCATCTCGAAATCTGTTTAGATGTAATGAGAGGAAAGTACAAAATATTGTATATAATCAATAAGAGTTATGATATCCTGGTATTGCTAAACATACACACCGGCTGAGGAGGTTTTCCATCTCATAAAGACCCATTTGGATTGTCTGGTCCCGCAGAGCTTCACTTATCATCAAAGCCACCCGTGCATTTTCTTCTAGCATCTAACAACCCAGACACCAGAGCAGTTCATATCAGTGCCAATATCAAGCAAAATTTTGCTCATTGTAATGTAGATCAAGCCATTGCTTGATTACCTGAGTGATGATGGTTGGAAGGCTGGTGTGATAGCAGCCTTCATGGTCAATATCTGGTTCCTGATCCCTCTGCCAGTCTGTCAGCTCCACCTCTAGAGCCTTGTGCATCCACTCTGAGACACTCTTCTTCAAACAATCACAGTACATTGTTTTTCAAGAACTTGTGGCCTGTTAATCTAGACAAGAGAATGTAAATGTTAAAAAGTTTAGAGACTAAAACCCCTCCCTGGGTCTTACCCGAACTTTTTGGACATATTTGTTCTGCAGCTGCTCGAGACCTTCCTGAGATATAAGAGGTCCCAGGTCCTCAATGTCTAGCTCAGCTACAAGGGCTGGCTCACCCATCATCTCTGAGCTTAAAGAACAAATTCTCATGTGTAGGACTCTCTGATTACCCATAGACCAAATTCTTATTTAAGCATAGTGTTTACCTACCTGCTGTATATGTGCAGAACCCAGTTAAGAACAGCGAAGATTTCCCCACCCTCTAGCTCCCATCCACTAACCAGTCCAAGATGGTTCTGCAAGAACTGGTGGCAGAAGCGCAGGTACGCTCTTGTTAAATGATAGTGAGATGGAACACATTGTTCCAGAAAATGTCGCACTGTTGAAAGGTCTCCCATAATGCAGTGCTGTAGCGCAGACAAGTGACTTGCAAGCCCTGGTCCGCGAGTGTGCAAGTACGACGCACTACGGAAACGTGCTGACACTGCCTCCTCCATCACCTGACCAAATAGTTTAAACAGGTACATATTAAGTCAATTAAAAAAAAGCCTTTTTACACTTAAAGTTTAGTTGTCATCTTACAAACAACTTTTTTTCCGGTACTTCTACCAATAGGAAACTTGCTTATCATCAAACCTTGAAGAAGAGGTCCCTCCAACAACGTGGTCTCCCAGGGGGCATGGGTGTGTTCTGTCCCAATGTTGACCTCCGCTCCTCCAGAAACATCTGATCTAGTGCTTCTTCACGCTCCACTATCCGTACAGCTGACACAAAAAGTGTGGGGTTCTGACAAGCAAGTGACAAACCACTCCCCACCACTGCCCAGAGCTCCTTGGCAAGGGCATCCACCAAGCATCCAACACCTGAGAAATAATTCCGCACTAACTCCTCATCCTCAGAGATTAACCCCATCCCAGACGATCCCCTGGGTCCCTGGAGCTGTAGCAATACCTCATCCTGCCAGCGTTCTAGTTCCATTAGTCGGGCATGAGCTTCCAATAATCTCCGGGACTCCACTAGTCTCTCTGTCTCTAGCACCATACTCCGCACTGACATGAAAGAGATGACACAACACAACTGTACATATATACTTATATTGCATTACTTTGACAAACCTCAGCACTTAAGTGGGTGATAGATCTGTGTTATTATTTAGCTAGCTAGCTATAAACATGTCAACTTTAATAGCGACTTTGTTGCTCAGCAAGATTCTTGCTCTGCCTTGACAGTAGTAGACTTAAAAGAAAAAACTTAATTGGGGTCCAAGACATTTTACACTATACCCACTGTAGCACCATTGCGTTACATTATTAATGACCACACTTTGGAATGCAGCAACTCAAAAAATGTAACTTGCTTAGCTAGAAGTGCTTGTTTTCAAGTACTTTTATATACAGTACTTGAGCATGTTTGACTCTAAGGCAGGATGTACATCACACAGGATGTTGGGCCTCCAAGACCAGGATTGGACACCCTGCTCTAAAGCATTGAAGGCTTAACCAAAATATCCATAGAGGGTATGCAAAAATAATAAGGACATACATTGCACTGAAAAGGGCAGGGAATCACTAACCTTTATAGAGGCGTGGTAGGTTGCTAACTGCAGCAAGGAGCTGGCGGTGAGTGACAGAAATCTCCCGAAGTGTTTCCAGTGCAGTTACTTCTTCAGAATTTTTCCTGGACTCCAGGTTAGCCTTGTGCAAGTCATGAGATATTTCTCTCAGCTCAGCTCGTGCCTCTCGCAATTGACCAAGACCCCAGTCGACACTTTCCAGGTAGGACTGTACAACTGACTTAAGAAAAATGCAAGTGAGCAGATGACTTTTCTTGTAGACATTGTTGGGCAAATACTTTTTAGAGGCTTTCTAATTGAAGTGAAATAATGATCACTACTTACCTTTAACCTTGAATGAATCGACGCAGTTCGTTGACTCTCCCTTTTCCTGTATTGTCCAAGTCTCTCCAGATGCTCTGGACGACAAAAGACACCTGAGGCCCATTTCAGCGCAGCACCCCGAGCCAAACACTCGGCTCTCTCCAGCTCTGGCCACACCTCGACTGGGACAAGGGCATCTGTCAGTCAAAATGCAGAAAAAATATGTAACCGATACGCTACGGAGCCAAGTGAGCTAAACCCACAACATAGAAACGAATTGTGCAGCTGTTAAGCTGCAATTTTAATTGAAGTTATTGCTGATTGTGTAAAAGAACAAATACTGGTGTTCCTGAGACAGAGATTATTTAAACCAGCAAAAGGCTAAATCTAAAAGAGTTAGTCTGACATCAAGCAAAGTCTTAAGCTCAGCAGATGAATTGATCTCTTCTCCAAAGAATGACTCAGTGATGTCCTGATCGTTTCAAAGTCTGAAGTTTCAAAATTTCTATTTCGTATTCCCCAATCCCATGGGTGCTCAAGAGCTGAAACACCCACGGGAAAGTATTTAAGGATACAATTTCAAAGTGATACAGTATTGACTAAATATAAAAATAGTACTTGAATTTTTTTTTATAAGTATTAAAATAAAATATATATATTCTTAGTATTTGTGAATATGAGGGACTGCAAAGTTGAGGAACAGTGTTGTGAGACTGATTCAATTATGTCACTAAACTGTGTTGCTGTGCTGTCATTCATGTTGCCACGGTAACAGTGAGTTCTCTAATTGGTGCAAATGCATGCATTTGACCAAATTTAAAGTCCTTCAACCCATAGTTGCTGTTTTATATTGTTTTATATAAAAAGTCAAGTATGGCTGGATGTTATATGGGGTCAATTATGTAGCATTCCCCTGGCATAAACATTTATGCTGCTTATATTTAATTATTACATTTCTTTAATTCTTTATATATATATATATATATATATATATATACGTATATATACAGATTTCTCTACCAGTGCAACATTATGACATTATAAGCAATCGCTTTCCAGATGCCTCTCCACATTGCAAACAAACAGAAAGGTTGTGTACCTTCACGATTGTCTAGCCTTCCTCTCTCACACTCCCAGACACATCCTCTGCTCAGAGGCCAGCAGGAAGGGAAGGGAGGAAGGGAGACGGCGTCAGAGGGACGGAGGGAAAGCGGGCACTCCGCCCTCTAAATGATCCAGATGGTGAGTGGTGACTGTGGGGGTGGCCTTCATGTGCAACAGTGCCTCTCTGTGTCTGAGGTAGTTATAATCCAATATGTTTTAGAGGAAGTGCTTGGGATAAACGAACAATGTTTGTATGTTGCTTGACAGGAGTCATAGGCAATCATTTGTATTGTTACAGAAAGTTCTTACCAATGTCCTGTGATCACTCACAGCTGGTGGTTGTAGAGCAAACATGAGAGGAATCTAAGTTCAGAGGCCCCTTAATGAATATGTTTATTTGTGTAAGTGTCCTGGCCTGTGACTTACTCCATGTCTGTGTTTACAGTTCTCTGGTCTCTGCCAAACACACACATGCACTACAAACATGACTAAATTAAGTCGTAGTACACACAACTGTTGGTGAAGATGTGTTGAAATGGATTCTGATGTAAGTTTATAACAAAAATAGGCTATAATTATTCAGCTGTCTGGAATGCTTTATTCTGATTGGTCAGTTGCAGCTTTCTGCAGTCTAAATTGTATAGTTGACCATAGCTCAAGGTAAACGATTTCCTTCAGAGATATGCTAGTTTACTGTCTCACATTTTACTCTGTCTCTTTACTGTAATTCAAATAAATATTTAATGTCCATTTATTCATTTATTTGGTTTGCTGCTGTAAATAATGTACAGTTAACTGGTCACTCACTAAATAAACCCCTTCTGGAAGATACAAGCCCTGATCACCCTGCCTATTTTGCAGTAATGACTGGCTGACTATACATTATACATTACTTAAATTTTCATCTAGCTGATTCAGATTCTTCTGTGGTTATTGACAGTTTGCAAGCCTTCTTAAGGCAAAATATGAAGGCTTTTCTTTTAGTGTTTTTCCTTAGCAGCAGTATGTGCTAAAAATAGCTGATGACTAGACTTTGTTGTCTTTGCAGAGCACCATAATAACCAGAGGACTGTGACAGACTAACAGAGCTTTTCCGCCAAGGCTAATAGTTCCCTTTGGACTGAGATGTGGAGGGATGTAGTTTCTCGTAGAAGGGTGGAGATACATCCCTGATAACTACAGAGCAAACGTATATAAGATATACAAAAGGGTCGCCTCTGTCAGTTTATCTATAACTAAAAAAAAATCTTAAAAACACATTCTAAACTGCACTTCCTTTTACAATGCTTTTCTAAGCTTCAATATTTGGTCAATATAAGCTCAAAAGCAATCAGGTAAAAGGATGAAGAGAGCAGATTATGTTGAAGGAAAAATATTTGATTTATAGGCCAAGAAAAGTTCTCCAAAAAAGTGACAAAATGTTTATGCTCTAATTACTTGTTTGCACTTGCTGGCATCTACATTAAAGTAAAAAGTGATATATGTTATTCATTTTCTCCCCTTTTGATATGTGCTATTAGAGATATCGGGACACTGGGGTTATGTAAAAACATGTAATACATGAACTTAATTGCTTTTAACTAATTTTAGAAGGAAATCCAGTAAGCCTATAAAAACGCTAATATTTTTATATTTAATATTTGTGCAAAATCTAACAATGATTTTTAAAACATATTTCATTTTCAATTCATTTACACTTCTAGATTGTCTTAAATGACATAAGCTTGTTTGAATTATTCATTGCTGTGGTTGACACCCAAAACTATGTTGGTTCCTATAAACAAACCTCTGCTTTTCCCTGCAGTAAAGCCTGGGCTTTTATTGGCCCATTTAAAGTTGGGGAACACTTTTGACTGCCAACAGCAAGCCTTGCCATATTTTAATGTCATTGAAGGGTGTTAGAATGAGCAGATTAGATGGGGGCCCCTAATTATTTTGGCTTTAGTTCTGGATTAACCCTCTGTTCTGTCGACTTCAATTCACACCGGCTGTTTGATGAAATGTGAACTGACATAAATTCCGCGGCTCACTTTCAATCCGATTATGCAGTTAAATCACTGCAGTTCGAACCCAAGCAAGAGACTCTGGCAGGTCCCTATTCTCCCGCTCCTCCGAAGCCCTGACAGCTCCTCCCCGAGACACAGGGACCCACGCTAGCTCCTCACAGGACCCACGCTACACTCTTAACCCCACATGAATAGGGCCTATTCAGCGAGGTAACGCTAAAGCACAACCTAAATATTGTTTTTATGAGCAGCAAATAGGTGGCATCTCCACAATAATACTCGTTTCTTGAATTCCCATCGTTCTTGGTCTTTTTGAGGGAGGAATAGCGCCTTGTTACAATGACCGGGCTTGTGTTGATGGCCACATTTGGAACAAGACGAACACAAGAAATCGGCATACCATTGAAAAGGTTTAAATGCATAGCGTTAATTCGCCTCAGGTTGCGGAACTGTGCAATAGGAGTTGAAATGACATGGTGTTCAGCGTTTTTTCTCAAGGGAACAGCTTTGTTTTGACCGCGCGAGAGGGATCATTTTGCGCGTTTACCCAATTTAAATCTTAATATTTATTTAGCTTAATGAGAATGTCCGAACTCCGAAGTGTTTTAAAATCTAATTTAAAGCATATCTGCCAACTTTGTACTAATGTTAGCTTTATAGCCTACCCATGCTTGTTTTACTGTACTTTCAACAACAAAACAACATTTCATCATGAATATGAAGAACTTTTATCAGGATAACGACATCTAACCTAAACAAAATATTTAGCCTATATTTCTTTTAGTTATAGCCTATATCTACAGTGACCCGTTCGTTTTCCCTGACGTTTGTATATTTATTTATTTATTGCACCTTATTAAACTCTTTGAACTTAGGCCTATCTGAACATTACAAACAACAATTAAAAATGATGAATTATTGTTATACC
>NW_015646352.1:1950943-1974143 GCF_001515625.1 Sinocyclocheilus rhinocerous | reverse complement strand
ACCTATAACTGTGTATCAAGGTAAAAACCTTCTAAAATATCAGATTGATATTTTTAGTTCAAACTGTAAAATGTCATGTGGTTGTTTTCCCCCCCCCCCCCAAAAAAAAAATCGGCCTGAAAGAAATGTAAAATTCCCATCCCCATCAAATCTTAAAACAATAATAAACTTTTTGTACTTATTTAGTGCTGATATGAAACCTTACGCACGGTACGTTCAGAATTGTATTTCGTTTGGCCCCCAGCAGAGGGCGATGTCAGCGCGGATCCTGCAGAGAAAGCCTTTTGAATTTAATCATTTTTAAGCCATCTATTCTAAGACTATTTAAGTTGGTTTTCCCATGAATTTGCAATGCATTTTCACAGTAATTACGATCATACGGATGTGAATAATAAATACTTTTTCTCACACAGATAGCTACTTGCTTCATAAAGTAAAAAGGCTGCCTTTATATTGACATTAAATGTAAATTATTTATTCATGATTGTATTGTACATTTTATTTTCTGCAACAGAATACAGCTTTTGTTGACTGACTTTTTTTACAGGCTACTTTAAATATGGCTAAAAGGTCCTGTAAATTTGATCAATCAAACATGGCTAGTTCATTTAACAGTCATAAACTTAACTGGGAGTTTACAGTATCTTCATAATGGAATGTTTTCATTCTCTGAAAAAGAGGCTTATTACAGTTTTGGTTTTAGTGTATGGTCTTGTTACAATACTTAATTTCTTTGAAATGTTATTGTTTTGTACAATGTTTTCAATGGTGTACAATTAAAATATTCAAGATTGTACTTTGTTTAATAATATTAACCCTTTGGTGAAAACTGTTTTCTATTAAAAAAATGTCTTTTTTTTTTTTCACCAAATACTTTTAAAATTAAGAGTGTGATTTTTAGATACCCTTCAAGAAATATGTGGTCTGATTGGTGAGCTGCTCAGTAATTTGCCTGAACTTTTCAAGCAAAGTACCAGTTCATGCTGTTTTATTGTCTTAAAGTTGATTGGCTCACAGGATATTGAAGGTCAGCTGGTCCTGACAATTGCTGATCCAGACATGGAAAAAATGGTGTTTTATCAGTGTGAATCAGTTTAGTTTCCTTTTTCTTCTCGTCAAATAGTTCTAGATAGACTTGTTTAGTTAAGATTCTCTTTGCAAACCCAGCTGCCTTCACAATTGCTCATAAAACTGTATTGAGTTTCACTTTGTTACACATAGAACTAGTGACTTTCAACATTCCACTTGGTTTCACTTTAAGGAATGTTTTGCTGAATCTTACATAATGTTCTTGAGTTGTTCTCTTCATATTTAGTGCTTTTGTCCTCTTCAAACATGTCCAGTGATTTTCCCAGGAGTAAGAAAGAGAGCATTGAAATCTCCAAATTGGTATGGACCTCACCAACTCGCCAAAGCCTCTTTGGCAAATCTCTGTTTGATTTGACACTCCTGTTTGCCGTTGCAAAATCTTTCTTTTGTTGCGTCTGGATAAGCTTAATGACTTCTTTAACTTGCGAGTCCAGCTTCCAAAGTGAGGGAAAGCAGGGAAGTATAAGACGGATACTTTCACAGAGCAACTGTTCTTATCAGTACTGAGGTAGAATCGAGACTTCTTTGCATCTGGATGTGAAAACATGACATCTATGCAATTGAATTTATCTCAGTGAAGGTGTCCAGGTAAGTTGTGTCACTGTGTTCAGAGGCCAGAGAAATGGAAAGAAAAGTAGGAAAATAAGAGCAACTTTGAGTACACAGTGTGGACCCACCACAGCACAATTCAGGGAAGCAAACATAACCACAAATGCCTGTATTAAAGGATCAATCAGGGTCTGAATGGACCAGCATTAACTGGGCTCCTAATTCTGGTTTACTAACACCTGTAATAACTATCAAACAAGTGGTAATCTCATAAGCCCCCACATCATTTACATATTCCTCATTAGCTTGTTCAAACCTGAAGGATGCACTTTCTCTCTGTTGGCGGTCTCAGCTCCTGCACTCTTGACTGCTTGGGTGGTTCGGTGGCTAAGTCTGAATGTGATATGTATACCTATGTAAGGGATTATCTGTATTAGCATCAGCGTTTTCTGACGTAGCCATATTCTTAACATGGCTCTGGATAATTGGAATGGGAGGAGAAGATGGCTGATCCATTAGTTCATTCTGTTTGCTTAGTGGATGGGTCGCTCCATTCCTCAGTTTTACCACTCGGGAACATTTTTGTGGAAAGGGTGCGTACGTGTGTGCGAGGACTTCTTTATGCTTACTAAACCTAAGCAGATTCCGCTACAAAGCAAATGCCTTGAAGTCTTAGCATGGTTCACACATAGTATCAGGAGTTAGACCAAATACTGTGGATTTTTCAAGTGACTCTTGAGAGACTGACCCAATCAGACCTCACAATCTGTGCTCTACAAGAGAGAGATCTTTGAAACCTATAAACACCTCGAAAAGCCCCATTCTTGCGCCGATAATGCTGTGCTTTCGAAGCTCGCCATCAAATGTGCCGAAAACTCCTTCAAAGAAAATGTAAATGTAACCAATTCTGTCAGAGTAGAAAAGGATTATTGTAAAGCTCTAAATGGAGTTCATTTTGCCGGCATTGTGTTTTTTCTTTCTTTCTTTTTGCTTTGGTTGGTTGGTTTTCTTAAACAGCTGACTGAACATCTACTGGAATTCCGATCAGCACAGATCAGCATCAGCACACATGAAATCTAATAAAACAATCTGATTAAAATAATATAATATAATAACTATTTAAATGCCTTAATTAGTTTAATTATATTTCATATAAGGTCAATATATTATATATAATGTTTACTCCAGAAGCAAAGGAATGAGGAAAAAAATATGACAAAAAAATGTATGAAATGTAAATTATTTTATTGTACTAATATACATATTTATATAAAAATCTAAAACATGAAATATGTATTAAAATTAATTTTTATTTCTTCATATTTAAATATTTATGTACTGAAATAATATTTAATATTTATTTTATATTATGTTTAATACACTGAATATACTATTTATATACAAATGTAATATTATAACAAAATATTTCAATACAAAATATATAGATATAACACATATTTATATATTAAATGTTCTAATGTGAAAATGTTTTATACATAAAAACTGCACTAAGTAAAAAAAACAAACGCTTATTTCTAAACCGTAGTATTGTCTAAATTTGCTTATTCTATAACATTTCTCCAAATGATACCAGGTGAAATAGTTCCCACAAACCAAAGCAGTGATTAACTAGTCTTCCTGACTAGTCGGTACTGCTCTCTTGTGTTTTTTACTCCCAATACCTGCATTGTTTTGATCACTTCATCTCAAGACCCCTGGATTCTGGCCCACGTAACCCGTCTGGTTCTTTCTCTTTAGCCATAGGGATGGAAGACTGGGGCTTCTGGTCCTGACAGGGGGCAGCTCAACCAGTGAAGAATGGTCCAGGCAGCTGGTGTGACTAAGCCATGCCTTGTAAGGATGGGGCGGAGTGGCGTAGACTGTGAAGGCATGGAGGGAGGTGAGGCGGATGGGGAGGGGAATACCATCAGGCTCTCCACAGAAAACAGTGTCTTTACATCGCACCAACTGTTCACATTTTCAACGCCGACCCCCTTTTTTTCTTCTTCCTGCCAGAGCTTTGTTAACAAAACGGTTTACTAAGCACTGGTAAGACATGTGGTTAATAACGTGCAGAGGGTGCCGTCAAAGACCTATGCGGTCCATATGGACCACACCAAGCATCCGTATTGTCCTTCTGTCATTACGCTGCTTAACAGGCCCTAACTGCATTAGATCACTAGAAAATAACAGCACATGCCGAACCTGATGCTTCTGTCACTAAGATGCCAGAATAGCAACCAAAAGCTTTTTACTTCGACAAATTTTTGTGGCATTTTTTTCAGGCATTTTTGGACATCACGAGCGTCTATATTTGCTCATTTGTTGAGTGTCAAAATGGCTTAACATGAGGTTGTAATCTGTTAAAGGTTTAGTTGACCTAACAATGCAAACTGTTGGCATCTTTTTAGGCATAACACCCCACAAAAGCCAAAATTGTATTTACTAAGTCGTTTTACTTATATATTAGACTTTTTTTTTTTTTTTACTTTACATTCTTAAGGCATCTTTTAAGCGGTTTTGGGCATCACGAGTGTCTATATTTCGAACTACATCTTAGCTAAGATTTGCCCATTTGTTGAGTGTCAAAAGGGCTGAAAAGAATGTCAAGAATGAGATGAAACAATGAAGATTCTGTCATTATTACTGAACAGTAAAATCCAAACAACATTGGACCCCATTGACTTTCATTGTACAGAAAATTAATAAATAAATAAAAACAAAAAAAGTTTGGTTTTTGATAAACAGGTGTGTTCTTTTAAGTATTTTATTAAGTATTTAAATAAAATGTGAAAATGTATTTAATATATATATATATATATATATATGAAGAGTTCGCACTGGCCAAAGGTTAAACAGGGCTTTTGGCTGGTGATAAATCACTATTAAATGAGGCCTGCATTGCGGCGCATTGTCGTTGCTCACTTTCAAACCCATTACCTTCTGGTTGTAAAGCTGACACAGCTAATGAACTGACTGCATTGAACTGGGGCCACAATATTGACTGGTTGCTTGGGGCAGATGTCTCAAGTCAAGCGACTAGTAAATGTACATTTGATTAAGAAAGACTCTTCAGGTCTTTGGGGGTGGAGATATTGTGAGGGGGTGAGGCTGCTTGGATAGCAGGGGGCTAGTCTACACTTAATGAAAACTCATGAGGAAGTTCATATTAAAACAATTGGGCTGACTGAATCGGGCTGATGAAAGAGTGTAAGGCATGCTGTTTGATTTTACGAAAAGACAAAAGGCTGCTAATGATTAGCCAAGACGTGGTCAGCTCGCTTCCTCTCAGCTCTTCTGGTGCTGATGCTGGTTTTGATTGACATTTGTGAAAAGTGAAAGAATTTGGGGTTTAAAGATGAGGTTGAAAATTCATTTCAGCAGTTATTGATTTTATTTATTCATTAATTTTGGTTAGCATTTGCATTTTCAGACAATTTTTCTGTGCTTATTTAAAAAAAAACAAAAAAGGGCCCCAAACACAATTTTGGCATTTAAATCACACTTACAAATGTCTGAATTTTCATGTGTTATATAACAAAATGTCAATCAAATTAAGCTGGAAAAAATATTTGTTCCTTTTTTAAATAATTATCTTTTTTTTTTTTATCAGTCTTAACCAACTGGTCTCAAGGTGATATTTTGTTTGTGGATGTATGAATCATTTCCTATCAAGTTCACACAGGTGTCCTATAACCACAGGTGCACTTCATTACAACTATGGACGTTACACTAATATTTGGCAGCCAAAAATGTCCAAATACTTATTATCTTATATTTGAACAGTAAATCTATTGTTTTATGATTAAAAAATAGTATTTTTTTTTAAATACATGCTTTTTGTCTTAAAAATAAATTGAATCCAATGACATACCTACATTTTTAGGTGTGACTTACATGTACAAATACTTTCAAGGCCACTTTATACTAGATGTAATATTAAGTATATCAATTAATATTTTTGCTAATTTGCTCAATGAATTAATTTGACTCCTCTATAGCAGACTTTAACTGACAGATTAGCCTATAGTGAGCCTAGTTGGAGGAGAAGTCAGCGGCTCTAAAAGGAAGCATGACTAACTGTTATCTTGTGCTGCCAGTGAAGGATGGGGAGCTGAAGCAGTGCTGAGATGTGCTGATTAGCATATAATTGGTTCTTTTGTATTAAACACAGGGAATTAGCCTACTGTTCAGTCTGCTGTTAGCAGCCTGGTTTCTTATTCTTTTAAAGAGAGTGAACACATGGCCTGCTGGGAAGTGCTGGCATCTGACAAAAATGGAAAATCACTAAAAAAAAATTAATCTTGTTTTTTTTTTTTTTATCTATTAAAAAATCTATTATTATGGTTCTTCTATCTATCTATCTATCTATCTATCTATCATTGCACTTTTATGATTTATCATATTCATTTTCCTGATGTTTCCTTTATTTTCTTTGCTCAGGAAATGATCTTTAATCTTTCGATGATTCTCTGATCACTAAAGATAAACATGAAATCTGGTTCATTCACACTCGTCCGTTATCCACACAGTGATACACCATTAGTCATCATATTGACCCAGCCATTTCCATGGTGCACCTGTTGTAAATTTGTTGTTACATGGTGTGTCTGCCACGGTCCCTGCAGCATATTTGTTTGGGTTGTATGTGTGTGTGTGTGCGTGTGTGAGAGTGTGTGCAGTGCTTATGCAGGGGAGTGTATGTAAGGCCTTTGTATTAAACACAGGGAATTAGCCTACTGTTCAGTCTGCTGTTAGCAGCCTGGTTTCTTATTCTTTTAAAGAGAGTGAACACATGGCCTGCTGGGAAGTGCTGGCATCTGACAAAAATGGAAAATCACTAAAAAAAAATTAATCTTGTTTTTTTTTTTTTTATCTATTAAAAAATCTATTATTATGGTTCTTCTATCTATCTATCTATCTATCTATCTATCATTGCACTTTTATGATTTATCATATTCATTTTCCTGATGTTTCCTTTATTTTCTTTGCTCAGGAAATGATCTTTAATCTTTCGATGATTCTCTGATCACTAAAGATAAACATGAAATCTGGTTCATTCACACTCGTCCGTTATCCACACAGTGATACACCATTAGTCATCATATTGACCCAGCCATTTCCATGGTGCACCTGTTGTAAATTTGTTGTTACATGGTGTCTGCCACGGTCCCTGCAGCATATTTGTTTGGGTTGTATGTGTGTGTGTGTGTGTGCGTGTGTGAGAGTGTGTGCAGTGCTTATGCAGGGGAGTGTATGTAAGGCCTGCCAAGCTGCCCTCCATCTCTGATAAATGGACTGTGGTCAGTCTGGGGGTAGTGGGGGGGTTCACGAGGCCCCAAGGGGCCAACAGTGCTCTCGGATGCAGGGATGAGGTGGACCCACGCCAATTATGGTCTTTTGTATGGGTTAACTTTGTGATTGACATCGGCTCTACCCTCTCCCCATGGACCCCATTTACACATACTGGCCAGTAACTGACCTGCACAGGGGAGGTAACGCATTTATCAAACTCTAAACTGACTTTTGCCTTACGTCACTTGATGAGTTTTTAAGCAGAGATTAACTTATGACTTCAGGTGAGACGTTTATTATTTTCTCATAATTACACAGCCACTTTATGGGTTTAGCAAAATGAGTTAAAAAATGCAGCATTTGCGATTTAGGATCGAGTGCATTGTGTAAAATTTTCCGTTACTTTAAATGTCTAAAACAATGGTGGCAGGCATCAGTTAGGGGCCATTAAGGCATCATCTGTAAATCCTACACATTCCTGCTCATGAAGACACAAGCGTCAACAGCGAAATTATCTTATTGTGACTTTCTCTTTAATTTTCAATCAATTTATAAGGGTTTGCCTTTTCCTGCCTCTATCAATGAGCTCTCTTTCTCCGTCTTTTATTTTCTCCCTAAAGACAGCTGAATGAGCATGCAAGAAGATGTGAGCATAATGACCCCAGCAATGGTGACAAAGCCTAATTGGTCACGGAGGCCAGTGGCTAATGAGCTGAAAAAATGAGCCCATGGGTGTGTAATAACTGTATTTTCCTCCATTTCTTCTCCTTTCGTCACAGTCCTGTGTGGCATTTTTAACCAACTAAAATGGCACCAGATGCAACAGGGCTCAGACATTTTGACTTGAATTGGGAAACCATATGTTCAGATAAGTCATGGTTTCCCGTTTCCCACAGGCAGGGGCCAGTGCATCTGTGAGGAAAAGCACTGGTGGCCAGGAAACCCTGCTTTACGACTTTACACAAGAGCTTATGGTCTTGGATGGCATTACTTAGGCATGAGAGGGTTTTTGCCTAAGAAAGGTGAAAGGAAGAGAAATGAGGATGTAATGGAAATTGATTGAGATGTGATTTTTTTTTCGCCAACATTTTCGATAGAGGAATTTTTGCAAAAGGAGAATTGTAGTAATTTTTATAAGTAAATACGTTTACTTATTCCTAAAGGAATAGCTCATTCAAATTAGGGATGCACCGATCCGATATTCAGTATCGGGTATCGGTCAGACGAGATCGATCCAAATCCGATATTGTGCATATACTATTCTGTGTTATTGTTAAGCCCCACGAAAGGCACAAAAACATTATAAAGCACCATAAAGTTTTCGGCACTATATTCCAAGTGTTCTGAAGCCGTTCCATAGTTTAATGTGAGGTACAGATGAGTATTTAAGTCTTAAATTCAAGTTGACGTAAACTCTTCTCTCCGCTGCGGCTGTCTGTCATCCTCCATTCAGCATACGACAGTCAAGACGATGAAACTCTCTCCAAGAGCACAGTAACTGAAATTTAAAACGGTTAAAAGAAAGGCTCAATAAACTATCGCACAGATATAATATACTACGCATCAATATCTCTTCTCTTTGTGCTTTCAATGCGGAGCGCTGCGCGCTGTGACTCCGTGTTGCTTCAAGCGCATTATTCTGCGCACGGGATGCGCATAAACGCTTTGTGCCGCTCTGTATCGGAGCCTTTCATATTATAATACTTTTGCGCAATGAAAGATTATTAATAGCCTTTCTTGTTCTGTCCTATCTATCATATGTTGCTGCCTCCATTACTGTGCTATACATTTAAAAGAATATATATATATATATATATATATATAATTTATATATAAATATATTTACTTGTTTTTCATGAATTTATTTTACAACAATACAAAGAGCAATGTGTAACATTTTACCAGATTTAGTCCTACACTCACAAATCCTGGAAAATATGCGTTGTAGTCCAAACGAGTCGTTCGTTGTAGTTTTTGAAAAGTGATTTCTGTTAAATAAAGTATCTCCATTTTGAAGTGGACTTTGAACTTTGTAACTTTGCAGATCTTTTTTATGCTCAAACAAGCAACATTACAAACTAACTAAAGTTGAAAAAGTGAAAAAGCATAATAGGACCCCTTTAAAATGAAGTTGTCTATATTTAGTAGATCACAAAACAGTGATGATCAGGTCACCACACTGAGGTATAGAAATTCTACATTGATTGAAAAAAAAAAACAGTGCTGGTATCGGTATCGGCTGATACGCAGAATTTTTGGTATCGGATCGGATGTGAAAAAAATGGTATCGGCACATCCCTAATTCAAATATGAAAATTATGTCTTTTTTTCAGTGGAGTTATTTAAAGTAAAACAAAAGCTCTTTTCAATGCAATAAAAGTGAATGGTGACAGGCCATCAAGCAAGATTTTCTGTGAGTAATTACTAACATTTTTCCTTCAAAGTGGTGTCATGTGGCTTTATAAAACTTGGAATATAGTGCGCAAGTCATATGGACCGCTTTTATGGTAAATTTTTTGGAGCTGAACATTCCCTGTCCTCATTCACCTTCTTTATATAGAAGTGAACAGTGAAAAAAAAAAAAAACATCTGCTAAACATCTATTTTTGTGTTGAAGGTGAGTAAATGATGACAGAATTAATTTTACAAAAACGTTTGTAAATTAATAAAAAAACATTTAAATACATTTAATTATATACATATATATATATATACTGCGCACTTCAGATTCTCTGTGACTCCAGTCAAGTGAAGTTACTACCTCACTTTTTATATACTGCACTTCTTGCCCTCGTGAACCTGTTGAGAGCCTCTGAAAGGGACCTGAGGACTGCTACTGGTCCCTGAAAATAGTGCTGACTGTCGGGCCGAAAGGGGTGGGGGGTGGGTGTCTGCTTTTATTCAGTGCCTAAGATAACAGCATACAGAATGATAGACTTCTCTGAATTGTTTGTTCCTCTCGCCCATTGTTCTTCCCTCCATTCAAGGAGTCTCTTAGCCGCACTTGAGGGAGGCCGTCACAGGTAGGAAGGCAACTGAGCTTATTCCCAGCACATGCTTGATTGCCTCCTTATAGACTCTCACTCTCAAGGCTCTGAAAGGCCTTGGCGGCCTGGTGAACAAACTACTGCTCGCTTCCATAAACTTTTTCTCCTCTCGAATTTTCCAAGGATGTGAGCAGAGCCAGGCTCGGGGGAAGCGTCTGAAAAGGGAGTCTGTTTGAGAATCAAAGCCCACCGGGACCACCCTCTCTGCACACGCACAAAGGACGAGGGTGCATCAGACCCTGCCCACCGAAGAGCAAACTTCTTGTTTGCACCACTGCAGGTACGGCCTGTTAAAGCAACATAGCGAAACTACTTTTTCTTAAGACATAATCATGAACAAAATATCTAAACGTGCCTCATTTCTTCCAGGATTGCCACCATTGGTTCTTGCTAACCATTGTGCTTCTGTTGGGACTCTGATAATGAATGAACCTTGAGGGAAGATCTCATTTTAAATTCAATTAGCTCAGACTAGACTTATACATATAAGAAGCTGTACAATGAGGGATTGATGGCCGAAATCATTCCGTCTTGACTGTCTTGTCTCCTTCCTGTGGATTGTTCTTAATGAGGAGAGACTGACAGTGGAACATGCTGGGCTTTGGTACCAGATCGTTGACTATTTTAAAGACTTGTTAACTATTACCTTCAATGTCAAAGGGTTTTAAGCTAACAAAACAATGCGGATGCTGACAAATGCGCTTTTACAGATCACATGAAAGGGATTGAGTCATGTCAGGCCAAAGAGTTAGACAAAGAAATCATATCAAATCTTATGTAAAAAGAACAGCACTTGCATAATAGCTGTTTTGGGCCCTAGAGTAGTTGATTCAACCATTAGAAACATCAAGAAAAATCCTCTGTTTTTTATTAATAAGAACATTGAATGACATCACTTTGGAATCAGAGAATATTGTTGGTGTTTAGACTTGGCGCTTATCACTTTCTGGACTTAACTGAGCTTTGGTGGCGGCCACATTCTTAAACAATCTACTTAGTCCCAGAATGGACGTGGGATGTTTGAGAGACTGAAAGCAGTATTTTTATGACGTATAAAATGGCTAATAATATTTGTTTTAATGTCTTCACGGAGGATGTGTCACTTTATGAGTTCTCTACCTGTTTAAGGAATGTTGTAAAGATGTCCATCAGAAATTTTATTGACGTTGTCTTTGGGAGAGAATAGATTCTGCTTAAACATTGTCTTTATGTGCTCTGTGTTTAGCTGTTGGACTGTGACCCCTCCATCTGTTCAGGCTAATCTGGCCATTATTTGGACACTGGCTTCTTTCTCATGCAGGATATACTCAGAGCCTAAGTTTAACACAAAAGGCATGATGTTAAATTAAAATAAATTTGTAAATACATCAACTGAACTGACTTTTTATAACATACTGGGTATTATTATTATTAGTGGCAGGTATCTAGACATTTATTAAATGCAGAAAAATATACTTGGTCATTTATGACATTGTGTCACTTTGAATAATCACCACTATACTGTATAAATGTGTATTGTCTCCTGCAACCATTTTTCTACATAATTGTGCTAGTGTCATGTCACAATACTCCACTGTTTTTTCTTCTTGCATAATAATTTCATACTGTATTTTCATAGAAGTGATTTGACCTCCAGCTACTGTAAATATATATAACATAACACTTTAGTTTTATGTTATATTTAAATTCAGATAAAATATTTAAAAAATATATATATATATATATAGTGTCATTTGGTAACACAAAATATAATTTTTTTAAGAATTTGACAGAAGATGACATACTTTTAATAAAGTTAGAGGAGTCAAATATCACCTCGTAATGGGAAGGCTACTTTTTGATAAAATTTTGGATTATTGATTAGAAGATGCTCCTAAAATTTTGAACATGCTCCTAAATTTTTTAAGTTAGGAGCACAAGTGCTCCTAAAAAGAAAAGTAAGCGTAGAGCCCTGCACCATCCCATTCAAGTGAAGTTGTCCATTAATTAATCTCTATGTTTTTCTCTCCAATCACTTCTTCTGTGGTTTCTCTCTCCTTTCATGCTCGTTTTACACACACACTCGTGAGCAGCACTATGGGAAAGAAAACCCTATAGTCTGGCACAAGTGTCTTAATTAAGGCAGAGAATCGCAAGCAGGCTCAGCTTATTTGGGATTCCTTTCTTGCATGCCGAAAGAAGCCAGAGAGAAGTGTGAAGTTGCACTTTAAGTTCAGCTTGTTTGCCGCTGCCAGTATAAGGTCTTAATAGATACAATGACTTGGAGAGGTTTTCAAATTAAAACTGGCAAGACCCCTCCACGGCCCATGCCATTCACTCTCATTATTTCCAATATGAGGAGCTGAAAGGGAGAAGAACACAGCATCTTCAAAGTCCCCCTTCAAATAACCCTTGTTGGTAATTAACAGTGAGGATAGATATCGTCTTAGTTTGTCGTGGAGAGCCGACGGTGAAGGTTCTGGGTGTCTGAGTCTCTCAATTCAATCGCTGTGAATTAAATTTGGTTTCATTTCTTAAGGAAGCTTTCCAGTCTTTTTAACAATGTGATGATTGTTAAGGAATTAATGAGCAGAGCTCAGGAAGATAGACAACTCTGTCTCTGAATATGCTTGGGGGGAATCTTCTTGCTCATTGGTTGATTTTTCATAGCTCATGAGATTTAAGGTCATCAGTTTTGTTTTATTTCAGTATATTTAAGTTAACATTTTTGAGTCTAGAGTTATAAAACTATTGTAGATAGCATGGCTTAGATCATTTGGAAATCTTGGAAGAGTTTGATGGGAAATGTTTGAGTTCATATTGAAAATCTTTGAGTAGTTTAAGGTTTGGTATCTTCGTGAATCAGATCTTGGAGATCTGTACTAAAACTCTGGAGGAGTCACATGTGAAATTTTTAGGGTATTTTTCTCAGGAGAAAATACTGAGAGACCTAAGCAAAAGATTTAATCATTTAATGATTAAAAGATGATGAATCATTTTTTTTTTACTATTTACTCTTTTTAAATTATTTACTCATTAAATTTCATTACTGTCTCTGAGAAACATTCTGAGATATTAATAATAATTGAGATATTAAAGAAATTTCAGTTTTTTTCCCCCATGGTTGATATGTTGAAACTGTTTGTATTTGTATTTAATTAATTTATATAATTATTAGTAGATTAGTATTATGAGGGACTTTTATACTGTAAGGATCTGCTATCTTAAACACCATGCACAACAAGTTTATTATTATTATTATTATTATTATTATTATTTATTTTTAATATTATAGTAAAACATAAATTTATTTGGATCACTTTAAATTAGTTCCTCGTTATAATTTTAAATTTTGTATAATATATAATACATATTTTCTAATTATAGTGCATATTAAATAGCAATTTAAGATGATTTCACAACCACAAATTTAAACCAGAATCCTGTTTAATATCGCTCGCTAGATGAAAGAATCCAGAGAGAAATGTGTAGTTGCACTTTAAGTTCGGCTTGTTTGCCGCTGTCAGTATAAGGTCTTAATAGATACAATGACTTGGAAAACTTTTCAAATATTTTACAATTTGAAATAATTCAAAATAAATATCATTTATAATTCTTTAAAATGTATTTATTTTTTTAGAGTGCATATTAAATCTTTTTTTTTTGGATGATCTCATTTCAACCAGAATTCTGTTTGATCTTGCTCGCTACTTTAAGACTTTACCGTTTCTCTAAAAACAACCATCTAAAAGGAGTCCAATAGTCTTGTAGCCAAGTCTTTGGATGTGATTTGGCACCATGTCTATTAAGAATACTGTTCTCTTTGAGACGACGCCTCTGAATTGATCCTCATTTTCACTCATCTTTTCAAACTGCCCCTTTTGTTCAAATCAAGAGATGGGAGAAACCATCAGTATGTAAATTGCATGCCCATATGAGACTTGCTCATGTCGCTCTATCTATTGAGCCACGCTTTCCATTCCCAGATTTATCCCCCAAAAAAGAGAAACAATTATTTGGATGACAAAAGAGTGGGGGGTAATGAGTCGCAATGCACACAAGAGAAATCACATTTGTGGTGGAATTACAGAATAATTACACATATGACCGGATTGCCAGCATTCATGGGCTCTGACAATATTTTAAGGATTAGAGATGTTAGTGATGTGGCCCTCTGCCAGAGAAGGAGCTCGCGGATGCATTCAAATGCAAAAGCATACCGTTAGGAGGGGGTAATGCCGTCTGTCTGTACCGCTTGATACACTTTTGTGAAGGCCGCCCCATCCAACAGATTTGGCCACTTGATGCCCAGATCTGCTCTCAGAGAAGAAGTAGTTAACAAAGACATAAACAGCCTCTTTAGGATAAAAGTAATTATCTTGAAGCTGGTAAAAGTACTGCTTGACTGAAGCCTTCTGAAAACTATAACAGACAGCATATTTTCTGTCTTGAACTTAATCTGAAATGTTGAAAGCATGACATGGAACAGTTTGATTTAGAGTGGGAAAGACTCTGAAAAGATGGTGTGTTTTTGCTGATTTCCAACAATGTCCATATCAATGTGAAGACTGAAAAAGTAGACTCTTTTAGCAGGAATATTCCAGGTTCAACATTAGTTAAGCTTGATTGAAAAAAAAAAATCTTGATTTGGCCCTCATTTCCTTTAAAAAGGCAAAAATGGAGGTCATAGTGATGCAGGTACAGTGGAAGTGATGGTGCCAGTTAAAAGCAGAAATATGAAGCTTGTAATTTTACAAAAGCACCTACATACTTTTTTTTTTTTTTTTGTTAAACCTTCTGTATTATTTGAGCTATAAAGCTGTTTAAATCAACATTTTACAGTCATTTTAGAGTTGTAGGGTTTATGGCATTAAGTTATCAAGGCAAAAAAGTTGTAAAATTGGATATAACTTTACAAAGAAACAGTTAAGTGATTTTATCACACTTACATCTTGTTAAATTGTATGTTGTTCAGGTCTTGTGACTGTGTAAAAAGGGATTTTTATATATTTTTTTGCATTTACAGATTGACTCACTTTCATTAAAAGTGCCTCACAATAACCCAGATTTAACTTTTTTTAAAAAGAAAATGAGACTATTTGTTATAATCAATATTATGCCACAAATGTTTTTGATTTAGTTTAATTTGTATTCACGCTGATAATAATCACTCTTTGCATTTAGACGAAAAAACTGTGTTCATTTTTTAATGAAATCTGACTTTTCAAAGTTTTTAAAGCTGCAAGCAGTGGTCTCTCGTCCGTACGGTCCATGAAATTCCCTCATTGTTAATGTTTAGACATGGAAATGTAAGGCATTCATGGGAACTAAAGCCATGAAAAACGGATGAAATTACAGTCTATTCGGGTGAAAAGGCCGGAGCAGGCGAAGCACAAAGGCAGATATTCTGGTGTTAAAAGTCTGGTGGTGGCTCTCTAACAGGTGAAGGCCTCCAGTGTGTGGCGATGGCACGTGAATGTGACCAGACAACAGGCGTCCTGCTGGGAAACCACAAAGAGGGAGCAAACACCAGAACCACCAAGACACTGAGCACATCAAGTGCCGGCTTTCACTCTCGCCTAACCTTTGGACTTCTTCAAGTGTTACAGATATGGCACATTTTGGCAATGGGAGATGAATGACCGGTGAACGCTTTCATTTGCAGAGACCCCTTTTCAACAGGGGCTAATATGCGGAGAGCAGGCGTTGCTTGGGAATAGCCACAAGTTCCTCTTTGCTTTTTATCTCTCTGTGTGTGGGTGTGTGTGTGACGACAACCCTTGAGAAATCTGATTTGGGGCCCTGACTGAAAGAAGGGCAGGTTGAGCGTGTGCTATAATCTTAGAGAAGGTATGGTGAACATGACACGGCTCTCAAACAGAGAGCAAAATATGCATTTGACCACATTCTGAAGAGGACTGTATTTGTATTTTTCTTATCTGCTGTCTACTTTTGTCTCAGACATGTTATTTGGACAGTTATGTATACAGATCAAGCACAAATAAAGCTGCCCAAGATGATGAAAAAAAATCGTATTAAGGGAATCTTATTAATGTTGTATTCATTAAAAAAAACCTAAACATTCATACCATTTTTGATGTAAAAAAATTAATTACTAAAATACTTTCCGTACACTGAAACCTTTTTCAGAAACCAAATTCCATACATTTTATAATTATTATAATTATCAAGATGGTTTTTTTTAGCTTTGACCTAAAAGTGCCTTTCATAAAATGTTATTATTTTTATTTTTTTTAAAGCTTAATGACTTTGACACAGTTATAACAGTTTAAAAGTATTAAATATAAATGTCATATTTGTTTTTTTCTACAGACAGGTACACCATTTGAACATGCTTTTAATTTCTAAGTTTTATTTTATTTTTGTTTTGTTTTATATTATTTTATAATTTTTTTTAATGGAGCTTGAATTGAAAACTGTCTCTTACAGGACATGTATTCAAGAAGTTTTAAAAATAAAAAAACACAACTGATTAGTTAATTATTGCTATAATAATTTTGTTATTGAAATCAATATAATAACTATAAGGTGAAATCGCTGCTTAATGCTTCTCTTATGCTTAATGACTTAACATTTAATACCAAAATAAATGATGACTCTTGTTGTCTAAATACTACTTTCTTATTAAAGGCAACAAACCTGATGATATTAGGAATGTAATGACAAACTTTGCCATTTTTAAAACTATAACTTGAATGTACCATCAAACTTTGTCACTTTTGAGGTTGCAAATAACATATGCTCTGCTTGGCTTGCTAAAGTCTTGAAAAAAAAAAGTCTAACATAGACATGTTTCTACTGAAGGCCTGCACAGACAGCTGCACAAAAAGTCTCTCCATACTGACTCAAAACAACAGTGGGGAGGGGAAGAGACTTTCTGGCCTCTTAGAGGCAGCCTCTTGAAGCCTCTTGAAGTCGGACCCGACAGTAAACCGGGGTGTTGATTAGTAACCCCCTGCCAGAGGACGCGCTCGCGTGCCTGCACCATTTGCCACCTCCGGTCAAGGTCTCCAGCATGCCACCCTTTTGAGAGCAAGTCAAACTGCGGCCCGAAACACTGCAGAGAATAAAAGTCCCCTGCGCAGCAGTGGACGTCCAGTGGACTTCCATTCAAGCCTTCGACCTCCATGAAAACGGCAAAATCTGAAACTAAACTTTCGATCTCCGCATCCCGTTCGACTGCGGGAGAATGGTGGCCTTCCATTTTCACAACTCCCCCACTGATCCTTTTGTTCTCACTGTGGCCCTAATAGTCTTTAGATTTCTCTTTGACCCACTGAGGGTTATAGACTGCTGAAAGAGTCCCTTTTGTCCCTAGCTTTGAGAATGACAAGGAAAAAGGCAAAATTGTCAGTAAAATTCCAAAATGAAATCCAAACAAGAACAAAATGACATATCCTTTAATATGAAGGCACAAAAAGTGGTCTGTATGATTATTACCGTTTATTACCATTTGCTAATGAATACGCAGTTCCTAAATTACAAGATATGGGCTTAATGGCTGTCCTCAGCATATAAAAATATACAGGAGGATCCATGTTTTATTCAAAATCAGATTTATTATCTGGACAAGAAAGGGTCCCATAAAAATGTTAGAATGGCAATTGAGAGTCCCCTGGCCCTTTGTGAGCAGGACCCCTCCTCATCTGAAGAAGGAATGATTTCATGACTGACTGAGAATGAAGAACAGCCTCAGTTCTCAAGTGACTATTTTCCTGACTCTCTCTCTCACTCTCTCTCTAAGCAGTAACACCTACATTGTATGCAGAGAGACAGAAAGCATTGAATGGCCTCAAAAAGAAACCCCATTCACTTCAAGGCAGCTGGGCAGGCCAAGTGTTCAGCCAGCCTCTTTACTCATGGATGGGTTTTTGTGCGAAGCTCCAGAAGAGGCCTCCAGCACTCCTTCTTTAAGGAAAAGAAAGACAATAAATTTGTCTTGAGAGTGATACTACTGCACGGTTCTTCCACGTAGCATTACACTGTGGCCAATATACAGTTTTATACTTTTCCTGGATGGTTTATGGGCTTCTGGGTTGATCTGATCTGCATTTTCGGCAATGTGCTGCCAGGGGCTTGAATATGTGCCAGTCTTGAAAGAGGGTCTTTAGAATGTAGAGGGGGTCAAAAGTCTCGCAGGAATGTATAGATCCTTACTGCCATCAGTCTTGACCATCAGTGGACAGCAGAAAATAACACTGAGGCTAGAGTGGCTGTTCACTTCATGAAGTCTCCTCAGAAAAGAAGAATTGAAGTCCCTCTTTGGCCTTTTTTCCTGTTCTTTTCTTTCTCTACCTCCACTTTTAAAGAATTGTGCTTCTCTTGGCTTCTGGCTTCTTTCACCTATGGAAACTCGTTTCCGCCTCAGTTACAAAAGGTAATTGTGAGATAAAGTTTAAAATAAGAACTAAAGTCACACTGTGAGAAAGTCAAAATTATGATCAATCACAAGAAATAAAGTCACGCTTTGTTAGGAGATTAAAAGACAAATTGCAAATTTTAACACCACATTATGATATCATAAAAAAGCAATTATGATGAAGCTTTTGGGAAATATAAAGTCACACTTGCAAAGATACATGTATATAATATATCAGTATATCAGAAACACAGCTTTTGGGGTACAGAAAAGGCTTGTTAGCACAAGCTTTCTTTGGGTCCAAGAGGTGGGAGGCCAATATCTCGCACCTCTTCAGGATGTGTGCACTGAAAGCATAGAGCAGTGGGGATTCCGGCTGGATTCCACAGGACCAGCAGGCTCCGCCGCTGGCATTATCTCGGGCCAGAACACCCCTACTGCTACTTCCCCATGCCTTTCAACCCCACGGCCTGCAGCACACAGAGAGGAGATTAGGATTAATCTCAGGTCCGACATGTTGATAATAACACCACCTCTCCCACCCTTCACTCTCCGCCAGAAGAAGCAGTACTGTCGCGTCTGTTTTTGGAAGTTAAGGGTGCTGAACACATGAAAGTCTAGGACATGGCATAATTCATAAAATGGAAACATGTTCAAAGATTTGGCCTTTTCCAAGAATGAGGATAGGGAATCATTCGTACACCAGCCAAAGTGGTGTCTAGTTCACAGTGAAAACTTGGAGTTGGTTTTTAAGGTGCTATGATCCAGTACCATGAATGTCTTCTTCAAGGCTTCTTTGTCCAACCTGTTAGTTCTATATATTGATTGTATATGTTGTGTTATTTGCTTTCAGCAGAAGCAGCTCCAGGTTGTCCATCAAGAAGGATCCAAGTCTCCTTGTTAAAATGCTGAACTGAACTGTGGAAGAATGAATCCAGGTGGTATTACAAGTATTACATCACCGATGAAGTCATAACACACAAAATGACATTTTTCATGTCCCAGACAGAGATAACATACAGAGAAGAAAGTTAGCTTACAAATAATAAAAAATGTGCGGTATAAAATAAATTTCAGAAAACGAAGCGTTTGAGAGAGGCGGGGCATAGAGGACCTACAATAATGTACAGTATTTGAAAAATAATGTGTTTTTTGAACATTAAAGCATGTCAACATATTCTGTTTTTTTATTTAAGGTTAATATAATTTAATATAATATATTTAATATACTGAAATACATTTTAGGTTTTCTTACTCTCAAAGTTGACAAAAAGAGTTTCTTTGGGTCTCATGTGGGAGAGCTGCGTTTCCTTCTCCTCGGTCTTAAAACCTTGCATTTTCATTTTACTTGAAGCATGTTTGAAGATTGAAACATCTGTTTTTATTTATTAGTCATTGCCAGCCACTGTTTATAAGGTGTTTTTTTTTTCTTTTTGTGATAGGTACGACTCACAATAACCACAACGAGTCCACAACGAAATCCCATTCAAAGCCGCCACCGTGTGAGAGTGCATGTCATTTAAGGCGAATTACACCACTGTAGCACGTTTGCTTTGTTGTCCGACTCGACATATTGCTCCAGCAGTGGGAAAAAAAGCTAAATGTCAGAGTCTAGCGTCTTCTCACCCTTACCCCTGTTTGCTTATCCCTGTGAGAAAACCCACTCCTTCACAATGTACACATTTATTTCGCACATTTGCGTACATTTTCCCCCTTTAAGTGCAGGAATAGGACCCCCACGCACACACAGCCAGGCCTTGAAAAGGCAAAAGTTCTTTGCTGTTATGCAAATATAGCAATCTGTAAATGGTTGAGTGAGAGTTATATTTGAATTAAATGAGGCTTTGCCTTTTCATAACGCTGAATTGCAAGCCAAAGTCTCAATACAGAATCCCCACGCCAAGGCCATGCATATTATGCATTTGACGAAATGTGAACTGACACAAATACCGTGGCTCACTTTCAATCCGATTACTCGGCTAAACCACATCAATACCAGCCATCCAACCGGCACTGGCGTCCCCCATTCAAGTGGCCAGCGAACAACCCCGGCTCCTCCTCAGTACACAAGCGCCCCAGCTACGTCTGCTTTGCCCCATGTACAACTTATTAGGCATACTCAATAGGACCCTTTCGACAAGGTTCTCTCCCCTGCTCTCTGAGTTCAGGTCTGAAACAAAGCTAAAGACTGTGCTGATGGGCTCAAACTCTCAACACCACCCTACAGCCCCATACAAGCATTTAGCTTTAAATAGGGAGTCCTCCCTCCAAGCACTGAATTTTTTTTGTTTGTGTCCCATTTTAAAGCTCATTGAATGACTTTTCCTATTATGAGCTTCAGCAAGAAAAATGGCACAGGTTAGCATGACCAAGGGTCATTTTATTTGCAGCAGTGATTGCTTGTTAGCAACAAGCCCTTAATTTAAAATGGTCTTGACAACCACGAGGATTGTTTCAGGATTTTTTCAGGATGCATAGAAACGCTTGGGCTTCCCCAGAAACACAGTTTAACTAGAGCCATTTACAAGCTTTATTTCAAAACATCCTGACAGGTGCTGAGGACTCTGAAGAGATTTGCCATAACTGTGAAACTTTATGAGATTAAAATGAGAAGAAAATACATTTGCCACATTGATGTGGCCTGAGCTCCCATGACCAATTTAACTCTAATGAACAGATTCTGTAAGATTTGTTTCTCAAAAGCTTGTTGTTTTCTTTTAAATGCCTATGGTGAATTAGCTATTGATAGATATTGTATTGTAATGTATTTAATTAAGTCTTATCAGAGGATCGTAATTAACTAAAAAAAATCAACCATCACAAAACTGAAATGCACACAAGCCCACACTATCTTTTCACCATGCTGGTGTTTCTATCACAGCATTAAATGACAAATATGCATTGATGACATGTCCTGAAATGTAACATTTTCTTATCTTTAAATGAAGGTAGCTGTTACAAAAGATAATTTTAAAGGTTTATATACATATATATATATATATTAGCATTTGATGTTGTGATCCTTGTTTTGCTGTTTTCATTTTGTATTTTGCACTTTTTGTGTTGGGAACCTGTTTTGTCCATTTCTTAATATTTTTCCTGTGCCAGACTAGGCGCCATATTTATTTTTTGGCGAATGAAAACGAGGCTAGGGGAATCACGCTTTTCGATATGTACTGTCTTATGATCCTATCAAATCTAATTTTCAAAACTGTTTCAAAGACACATTTTCAGTGTTTTCGCAACCTGAACTAGCAACATTAACATTATAAACGTAACTGAACGTGAGTCTCCTAACAGTTTCGCTTTCATTAGCGAAAAAATAAATATGTCATCTAAATAATGTATATAGTGTAGTTAAAATATGAAATTAATAATCATTTAACCAAAACATGCTTCAAAGCCGTCTAACCGACAGAACAGGTGTCTGACGTAAATCAAAACGCTTTGTTCTATTTGCTCCGGCGTTATATTTAATGCAGAATTAGTATCAATTTAATGCTTGTCAACGCTTTTCTGTATTTTGGGTCTTGGTTAATCTTCTCAGTGTTCTGTCGTCCCCGGATCCACAGAAACAGATGCTTGGCCTGTCAAAAAGGGGTTTAGAAGAAGGGCGGCTTAAAGTGTTAAAACCAGACTAAAATGTCGTATTAAAAATATTTAATTGAATAAAAATACAATCAGAATGTGCAGGTTATTATTACTCTGTATTATTATTATTAATAATATTAATAATAATAAAAAAGATTTTTACCATAAATTATGCAATTAGAAGCTGAGGTTGCCGGAAATATATGCAAAAAATACAGAGACAATAAATGTATTGTGAGATTTAGGTAGCTTTATATTTTACTGTTGCTAACTGGTCTGCGTCATTTAATTATATCATATTAACATACCAACATATTTGAGCTATTATAATCTTTATATTTATCTTTCCCCATACATTAGAAGGAGTAGCCTACTTTCTATTAACAAAAACACAATTTCAACACTATAAAAGTAACAAGTTTTACTAGTTTTTCGTTTTCTGTTAAAATTACAAAGAATTTTAAAGTGCTTTAAACACTGCATTGCCATTTCACTTAAGTTGCTTAGAGTCCATACTAAAGAATGCGGATAATAAAATGAAGCCAAATAATTTTTGATTTATCCTGATGAGCTCACCAAAGAGAAATTATCTCAGCATAATCTGTTGTGCAAAAGCGCGGGCGTTAATCTGTGTCTAGAGAAGGCAAGGCACATTTATGTGGATATAGTATCTTAGAAATGTGTTATAATGGGTTTAATTCAGTGCCCGACCAGCTGTACTCCCTCTATTTGGTAAAGAGGAAACAATCGTGCCATTGCTTGGAAAGCAAGCAGAAATTAGTTTCGGTCACCGAGGCTAAAATATATTTTCTGCAAACCATCTGCTTTATAGGTACAATAGAGGGATTTTCAAGTGCAAGAAAAATAATAAAGTGCTTTGAACGTGCAGAAGTCCTCTTGGGTTTTCTGAAGGTGATGAGGTGTCTTAATACGACTGCCCCGGGTGGTGCTAAAAACAACTGATGCAAATCTAACGGTCGTATTATTGGGTAAAAATGGGAATAATTACATGCTAATCACGTATGGGTCTGTTATTGGCATGTTGATAGATTTTAATACTTGTTTAAGCAGCAGCAAAAGCTGTCAACAAATTACTGCATTCAGTAAAGCAATGATCACTAATGTGATTTAAGATAGATTGATAATAAAGCTACAACTGCTATTTTAAGTTCTGGTTATGTTGGCCAACACACACAAACACACACACACTCAGCAAGCACAGTCTGTCTCACACACACACACACACACACTCAGCGAGCACAGTCTGTCT
>NW_015646352.1:1909571-1950659 GCF_001515625.1 Sinocyclocheilus rhinocerous | reverse complement strand
AGCTTGGGATACTGGGCCGTAATAAGGTAATAAGGGAATTAAAGCTGTCCCAAAATTACTTGTGAGATGCCACTACTCACACAGCGATGCCTCCAACAAAGATTTCTCTGCTTTTACTAAGATGGTTGCTAAGACTTCTTAAGATGGACTAAGACGGCTGTCGAGCTGATGCCGTTTTAAAAAAGTTCTGAAATATTGTCTAAAGTGTCAGTATCACAATCCATTTGTGCGAAAGAGCAACGCCTGGCGCATAATTTCATGGAGATTTACTCGCCGTGTCATCGCTCAGGGCTCACGCGGACTATGTCTTCCCCTCCTCTTTTTTCCTGTCCAAATCAAAGCGCACGAGTTGACTTCGCGGAGATAAATTTGAAGGTAGCTGCAAGAAAATGAATGGTTAGTGGCACAAATCCTGATAGAGCAGCGGTCAAACGCCATTAGTCACAGGTCTTAGCACACAGGCTTTGGGATTCACCTCTTTTGGTGCATCTGACAGAAGAGAGCGTCTGTCCCAATAAAAGCCTCCAAGGAGAAATCCTTTTGTTCGCACTTTTTCTCGTTTTATAATATATTTTATCGGTAGGCGTTGGCCATTTTCCCCCTGCGGTTCAGCAGCAAAACGAAAGGTTGTGCTTTGCCATAGCACATTAAACCTTATCCACGTGTGGCGCAGCATGTTCTCTGACCCAGCTCCTCACACAATGAATTTCCTATTTGTTTACTCTCTGTAACTCAATGGAAGAAAATGTATGTGACCTATGAAGCCTTATTCACCTTATTGACCTTATTCAGTCAACCATTAGGGAAAGAAATGTTGTCTAGAATTGTTATTGCGGACCTATCTATCTATCTATCTATCTATCTATCTATCTATGAGCAGAAAAGAGAGGTTTGTAGGCAAAGTTATAAAAAAAAAATGTATTCAGAAACTGCTAGTAAATTCCAGATAATTACAAAGAATCAGGAAGTAACACAATGGATTAAACTAGAAATTTTTAAGTAGACAAACGGATAGTATTTTCTTGTATAAAGTAGTCCAATAATCTTTGTTTTATTTAGCCTACAGCTTCGAAATATCATTTTTACAGCGTATCCTGCGTTAGCTTATTTATTTATTTATTTATCAAACAAACAATGGACAGTATAGGCGTAAAATACACCGTAAAATGTCTTCATCTTTAACCTTTTTGTCATTCCTACTCGATTTTATGAGTTTTCAGAGAATTTTTTCTATTGTAATTTAAATTACAGTGGTTGAATAACGTTAGTAATTAACCCAGCACTATTTTTACTTCTAAGGTTTCAGATAAAATTATTAAAATGTTTTTGGGGTTCCCCCGCCCACCAATATTATATTAATTCTTTTTAGAGCCTAGTTTTCCTTTAATTTATTATTTGTTTCAAGGTGTAGAATGCCTATAATAATAATAATAATAATAATAATAATAATAATATACATTGCGTTTGTAACGGCATGACTATGATGATAATTAAATATAGAGTCCGTTTTTTCTTCTTCTTCCGTAAAAGGCCGTTGTCTGCGGTTTTGATTGTGGTGTCTAATCCAATCCGAATTTCTTCTGTCCAATCAGGACACGCCGCCTCTAGAGTAAACGGAACTCACGTGGAGAATTTTGTTGAACTTCATTGTTAGAGCTGTCACCCATGAAAAGGCTTCTCCAGCGGTCCTCTATAAAACCCCTGGAAGAGAGAAGGACGGGCAAGAGCTCCTCATTCTGCCCTCTTGGACTCTAATCTACGCGAGCCTCTGCAGTGAGAGAGTAGCTGCACGTGAATTCCTCGCTGTCATTTTCAACAAAAAGACGGTGCAATGATGTTGCCAAGTGTTAGTGCGCCACCTTCTATATACCCGAACTTTCTGCGGCCCTCGGCGGCTCTGACCTTGCCTCCAACTTTACAGTCAGCGTTCACAATGCACTCGAGTTTCCTGGTGGAGGACCTGTTGCGGATCAGCAGACCTGCCACCTTCATGCACAGGAGCATCCCGTCCCAAAGCGCATCTCCTCCGGCCACAGGAGCCACAACTCTGAACAACTTCTCAGCAGTCCACGTCGCCATGTCTACGTCTTTGCCAAAAAGATCAAGCTCTCCACAAACATCAATTTCAAACGATCCAAATTACTTGAAGTTTGGAGTGAATGCGATTCTCGCGTCAACAACACGAAACGGTAAGTTTCTTGTATGATTATATAGTATCACCTTAATGCTACTGATAAAGCGTCAAAAACAGTATTTGTCTTTGTTTTGTTTAAAATACGCTCATTAAGAACTTGGCGACATTTATGTTGTAAACGTATTTTATGTCACATTCAATTTGTAGCCCATTTGATTAAAGTCCACTTTATTTTGTGTCATAGCTTCACCACCACCTTCAGTGCAAGGGATGAATGCGAAAACATTTCCGTTCCCATGTTTTGACGGCTCATTCCACCCATTCATCAGAGCATCATATTTCCCAGGTGGGTTCCTAAAAATCATTTCTTAATTCGGTCAAACTGATGGGCCTTCAGAATTTGCTTCCAATGCTGGAATTTGTAGGACATTGTGGAATCAGTCTCGCTAATTTGATGCCCTATTTAGCAAACGCAGTGACTGCTGACATTTTGCACCGCTTCCCCTAATCCACAAATTAGCCGGAATTGTCATGGTCCCAATTTAAGGCGGGTCCGCTCTCACAAGCAAACTGTTGGCGTCTCTTCATCGCAGCCTTTTCCCACCGAGCCAGTGTACTTAGTTACTGATTGGCAACAATGCTTTCAGCACCATGACCAATTGGTCAGCTCCCTTTGGGCAGCCACACACAGACCCGTCGTTGACTTAAGCATGCTGCTGATAGGCATTTACCAGTCATGGACTAATTCCCCTATTAGCTTCTATTCAGTGTTTCAATATTCTCACAAGACCACATAGAGTTTGGGGAGTCTTCACGGGACGTCCAAGCAAAAGTTTTGGTCTCATGTAGCAGCATGAAAATTGCGTAACATGGTGTACTAGTCTTAATTAGGCTACTGTGTTCACTATTAATATAAATGGATTATTGAAGTTGCTTAATTTATTCTAAACAATGTAATGATTACTATAAACTATATTTGTATCTTGGTTAAAGCTAAGTATACCTCAAATAAAACCAATAAAAGTGGGTCTATTTTGCCTTAAGCTTCATGTCCATCAATCCAATGACTGCAGGCTACAAATAGCCTTGTGGATCGTGCACTCATTCAGACCGACGATAATAGACTGATTCTTTTCACCGCGGTGTGAATACGTCAACAAAACAACTTGAGCAGTATGAATGGCTTTTCGTGTCCATTTAATGAAAATATTTGGGGGCAAACATAGTCCCCCGCCATCAGTATTCTCAAAATGTCCCTGGCATGCAGTTGTGTTTAGTTTTTAAGTGTAAATCTCTTTTGTGGCCGTAATATATGGCTTTAGTGGCCTGTCCTAAGCCTTTTTCAGTCAGTTCATTACTACACAATTACCGTCCACGCTTCATTAGCACCTCTATCTTTCACTGGAGCGCTCTGAATGACTGCTCGCCCTTGTTACCATACCAATGCTTTTGGGAACCAAGCAATGTGCTAATTAGTTTCCTCGATCCGTAGCCTATCACTCAAACGGACTGGTTTAAAAAACATTAAAGCCCAACTTTCATTCCATGGCCAAAGACTATTTCCTGTTCTTAGAAAACACCCATAGCTTATTTTGAGAGAAACGTTGATTTTAATTACTTTGTTTGGTTGTTTCTCATAGCGTCGTCTTCAGCAGTGCCTATTCCCGGAACTTTCGCATGGCCACTCACGGCTCGAGGGAAGCCGAGGAGAGGAATGCTTCGACGGGCCGTCTTCTCTGACGTGCAGCGAAAAGCGTTGGAAAAGATGTTTCAGAAACAAAAGTACATCAGCAAACCAGACAGAAAGAAACTGGCGACGAAACTTGGCCTTAAAGATTCTCAGGTAAGCTGATGTTGTCCACAAACACTTTTTATATCGTACTTTTGTGGGTGTCTGAGGTAAACTGGTGTGCTCATGTCTTGCAAACTCTTTCTCGTCAGGTAAAAATTTGGTTCCAAAATCGAAGAATGAAATGGCGCAATTCCAAAGAAAGAGAGCTTCTTTCATCAGGAGGTTGCAGGGAACAAACATTGCCGACGAAAATGAACCCCAATCCTGACCTGAGCGACGTTGGCAAAACGTTTGAAACTGACGTGGCTCTGAGAGAAAGCCCGTGCGCGTCTTTCTCTCAGCCGCGCGGGGATCACGAGCTCAACGTAGATTTACATTTCACTTCGCCTTCCATCTCCAGCAATCACTCAGACTTCTCAGAATCAGAGGACGAGGAAATAACCGTGTCATAATCATTAAGCAGATTGTGTAATTTCCAATGAATTATGTTTATGCACAAAACTGGAGAAAAACTTTAAGAAAAGTGGTCTTGTTTGACACGGTAGCTGTGTGAACTTTGATAGGAAACCTTTCAGTTGAAGAGAGAACGTTGCAACCGCTGCGTTTTTGGCAGCTTGTATAGTGTTGTGTATGAATAATTTGTATGGAATTTTTATACCAAGATTATTATAATCTTTCTTAATGATTTGGGATACTTTGTCTATAATCTTAAATACGTAGATGGCACAATTCTAACTTAAAAGTCTTATATTTTGTATACTGATGTTTTTGTAAAAAGTGTATATACATGTGAAAAAAATATTTTTACAAATTAAAAACCCAAAGCAAAACACCAAATTTTTCGTTTTTGTTTGTCTTCCTTGAAAATAACATTTTGTGTTATTTACATGACCCAGTATACAACAGCTGTATGATTTTTGACCAAATGGAAATCATGACATTTTTTCTTAACCTATATATTTATATCTGAGAGCCTGGTGTTTCAACAAACTACTTTATTTAAAAAAAAAAAAAAAGCGATAAGCCAAAATGGATCACATTTCCTAGTAGTTCATGGTCCCCGATATTACCATGCCTGCCAATAAGGTGAATGAAACAATGTCACTACTTGTTTACTTCCTCCCCAACTTCTGACAAAACACAACTGTTGACAGTTTGTCACCAAATAACTGACATGACTCATAGTTGGTCAGGAAAATGATCACATTTACTCCAAAAAGGGTCACATGCAATCAAGTTGAGACTGAAAAATATCATTAAACATTAACAACAACTTTACAGAAAACAATTCCTCTTAAAGACAACACAAACAAATAAAACATGAGGCAAATATTTACAATATAGTACAACTGAAAATATAAACAAACTCAATCAAAATTCAGTCTTGTTTCTGAAATTACCAGCAATTTATAAGTAGATACTAACTGCATTAAAAAAAATTTTTTTTTTCATATAAACGAATTTCTTTATTTTCCACACAAATGTTTTCACCTGTAGAAGTGTTCAAAGGAAACAAATATATTGGCAGTACTTGAAGCACAGCAAATTATTTGGTGGGATCTAACAGAAAAACCAAAATTAAGAAATACTGCATAAGGTCTTCTATTAAAACAAGTTCTAGAAAATTATTTTAAAACGAACCATTGAAAAAAAGTGTCTTTTTCTAGTTAAACAAAATGCAATCTTTCAAATAAAGCAACTCTCAGTAATCTACTTGGACTTCATGCAAATGTTTGCCACATTAGGAAGACACACTAACCCCCAATTCAGGCTAAATCACATCACACAGATCCTTGTGCCGGACCTTTTTAAAGGTACAACTACCCCATGATCTTCTGTATGTATAGACCTCAACGACTGACACAATAGAACATAGGTCTTCAAACCTGCTCCTGGGGACCCACTGTCCTGCAAAGTTTATTTCCAACCTGCTTCAGCACACCTGGCCTGTAACTTTAGAAGTTGATCCTGAAGACCTTGATTATCTGGTTCAGGTGTGTTTGATTAGGGTTGGAGCTGAACTCTGCAGGACAGTGGGTCCCCAGGAGCAGGGTTGAAGACCTATGCAATAGAAGGTTATTTCTCCCCTCAACAAGTATTTTTAGATAAACATACTCTCACACTGAACAAAGTAGACTCATTTTATGCTGTACTTGTAGAATTATAAGAATCTACAAAAGTGTGGTCAGTTTTGGTTTTAAGCCTTCCTGATATCAACAGTATTGCAAGGTAATAATGCCTCTATATTGTCTGTAATGGTTTTTATTCATTGAGATTGTTTGGTAAAACCTTTTCTGTTGTTGACTAAAGTTTTCAAGAGATTCTGTTTTGATGAAGTTAAATATTCTTTGAATGTAACAATATTGCATAGAGAATATTGTACTTCATAAAGAGGCACAAACTATGCTCCTGGCACAAAATGATAGAACTTTGATAAGATAATCATATCATATCTGCTTTCAATGTTATCAATACTTTTCCAAACATCTCTTTATGTTATGCAAGTGTGTTACCAAAACTCTGTTTTGTTGCTGAAAGGCAAACAAAATATAGTTCATATTTTCTCTGTCAGGTGAGGTCCCACAGATAGAGCATCATTCGAAGGCTATAATGTCCTTGCATTATTTGTATTTGTATAAAGTTACAAATCTTTAAGACAAGCTAGTCCGTCTCAACTTATAACAAGAGTTGTAAGGCATTATTATAAAGTTCAGCACCAAGTTGTTCACTAGTACATAAAAGTCACCCAACATTAGATACTATTTAGAAAGTTTAATATATGACTGAAAATAAACATGAATTGGCAACAGTTTTGAATTTAAAAGGAGTTGTTACAGCTCAACAAGGTTTGTCTCCTTTTTGAACACATTTATACCGCCATCTAGTGTCCATTTCAGGAAATGACAATCTCTGATGAATATTTAACTTTTGAACATGTTATTTTCTTGCATTTCAGGTGATGACTAGGGTGCGATGTGACTTACTGAGCAATAATGATTTTTCAGGGTTTCCAGCACCCTGTTTTGCAGGCTACCAGCACCAAGATTCATATAAAAGCCGATTTTGATATTAAAAGGTCTCAGAAGAGTCCAGCATGTCATCTTGGTGACTGTTGTCGGTGGAATCACTGTCATAGCTCTCCATCCCTGTGCAGTGAGCTGTCTCCTTCAGCCTCATTAACATATTCATCTGTGGTAATAGGAACAGGTTATTAATAATAATAATAATAATAATAATAATAATAATAATAATAATAATAATAATAATAATAATAATAGAATATATAGAGAAAACATTTTGGTTCTTTAATATGAGCAAATATCGATTAAAACATACTTAAAACATACCAGTGGGTCTTCTTCTGATTTTCCCTGTGCAGGTTGCTTGCCTGGACTGCCCTCCTGAGATATATTGTACCCGTTGAACCCTACGTCCTCTGGCCGAAGTCGCAGCAGGGAATGCCACTCATGTTGCTGTGGACTTGCCACCCAAGGGAAGCTGTCCATCACCCACTTGGCCGGATCCTCCCATGCTGCCTTACATCCATACATCTGCAGAACACATGTACAGTTATTTTTTTATTTGCTTTAGCGTCCCAATATTGTAATGATGGACATATGATGGAAGGCACCTTACCAGCAGCCCTTCTCTGACAGCCTCCAGCATGTAGGGGAGGATGGAGTAGTTCCACAGATCGGTGAACCACACTCTTGAGCCTTCAACATCCATTGGGCAGGATAGAAAGAGTCGAGGTCCTGTGATGGACAAAAGATGTTTTACACAAATCAATATATTAAGACAGTTTAGAAAAGTTTCATAATACAGAAAAAAAGTGTGCTTTTATTTATATAAAACATTATTAGGAGTTGAGAAATTCTCAGGAAACCATTTGAATAATTGCGCATAACAGCATGTTTCCACGCTCACCAATTGTGACATCGGAAGAACTATGTGTTTCCAGGAAGCGGTTGAGATGATGCCAAACACATGGGATCCACTCAATAATCTTAACTAGCTCGCTGTTCCTCACACGACTGCTGATCTCAGTTTCTAGAAGCTTTCGTCGCAAGTACCGACCCAGAAAACCTTTCACTGGCTCAGTATGATTGGCACATAAAATCCACCTGAAATAAGAGACCAGGTACAAGACCAGATCCGCCTTTATCCATGTATAATAAGCTTGAGCAAAATAATGCTTGCGGGACCTCTTGTGGAGACTTGGGGTATAGCAACTAGCTAACCCCAGTTGTATATGATATAAAATATAAAATGAATTTATTTTATAAATTATATATTTAAATTATTATACAAATTATACATATATATATATATATATATATATATATATATATAGGTTTGCAATCACAGGAATAAATTATTTAGTAAAATATAGTAAAAACAGAATATATATATTTATATATATATAGGCTGTCAAATCGATTAATATCGATTATATATATATAGCAGAAAAAGGTTATTAAACAGTATAGATAAAATTCCAAGTTATACCCTAGTTATACCCCTATATTTTACATATTTTTTGTACATTTACGTATATAATTAAGCAAAAATGGTAAATTAATAGTAATATTAAAAATATTACAAAATAATAGCAAATTGAAATCTGAATGAGATGATACCTAAAATTATGATGAAGCTGTAGATTTGGAGTGGGTGATGGGGTTTGATTCATGGTTCCAATGATGTAAGGACTGTGAGAAAATAATACAATTAAATATACATGAAGTCTTCTGTGAAACACGAAGATTTAAACCAAAAAAGAAATCTGCATTTTCACAGTTTTTCGTTGATATATAAACTGTTGTGTGCGTTGCTCACCACTGGTGGTTCTTGCAGTTGAGCAGGCCGTTGAAAATCTCGGCCAGTGAAGTGACGTGGTGAAGGTTATCTAGTATAAGCACCACAGGCATGTCAGCAGCATGTACATTGTTTTTACACTGGTCTGCCAGGTTGGACAAGTACTGCTTCAGCTCCTATATAAAACACATTGTGCTTTATTACTGGAAATTTGCAACATGCTGAAAGCAAACCCTTGGATTTTTGTAGCACTTGAATAAATCATCCGCCCACAATTTAACTAATAATGAAAATTATTAAATGAATAGGATATAAATCTGTTATTAAGTTCTGTATTATTAATTCAATCAGTTTAACTGACCTTAGTAGTTTTGTTATCAACATTGAAAGTGGCGATTGCTTGATGTTCCAGCTGTTTTCCCTCTTTTAGGACCATGTACTCGGCCAGTCTGCTGGCTAGAAAGCTTTTCCCTGTGCCAGAAGGCCCTGAAAAGATTATTCGTCTGTACTCCTCAAGCTGAGAGATGTATCGCTGCAGAACCGGCTTTGGAATGAGCGCCTCGAATGCCAAACTGTCCTCACTATTAACAGACAAGTCTGTAGATGGAGAGAGAAAGTCTCTGTCAGAGACCTGTCGTCAATGTATGCAATGGTGTGGTGTCATGTTTTCAAGACTAGTTTCTTCTACAAGAGCAATAATCGTACCTTTCAGCTTGACAGAGATGGTATCGCTTTCTCCCACAAGATAACCACATGGCAGGAGTTCTGGTGTATCTGCATCACTGGCGCGATGGATGTCTCCAATGCTGTACTTCAACACACTGTCGGTGTTAAGACCCAGCTGTGTGATAGGATCTATGTAGATGATATATTCCTGTTGGAGTGAAAGGAACATGACATCTTGTGTTGTGAAGAAGTTTTTTAATAAGATTTCAGCTTAGAGGTGTCTAAGTATTTTGTACCTTAAAGAGACGTCTGACTACCCCATCTAGGACATCCCATCTGGTTTTTCCACTGACACCAATGCAGCCCAGCATGAACTGAGAAGGTCTGCATTCCTGCCAAAAGTAGTACAAAGAAGAGCTTGAAGTGACACTGATGAGATCATTGAGTTATTTTTTTTGCTGTAAAGTCTGGAGTTGTACCTCTTTCCACTCTGGATCTTTCTCCAGACTGACCACGACCTTCACATGTTGTCCTTCTTTCCAGGAACTTCCATCTCCACTGTCTTCTAGCAACATATCTATAATCCAACGGAGAATTTCAATAATACTACTTCCAAAAAACACTACAATTCTTGAAGTTAGGAAGTCTTTTATACCTAAGCTGGTGGATTCTGTGAGGCTAAGTTGAGATGAAAGGCCCACAGAAGAAGGGGAGATGGACATCTGAGAAGGAGCTCTGCTACCGCTGCCTCGGCTCTCAATCTTTAATCGGTCATTCTCTACTTTCAGCCTCTCGATCTCGATCTGTTAAGATAAAATTAATTTTGTGACAAGTAACAAAATTGGCCTCCGCATGAAACATATTGAATATATATGTGAGTGTAATTATGTACAAGCACATTAAACATATTGTCCAATTAAAGCAGATGCTCACTTGCATGCGGTTCATGGATTCTCGTAGTTGGTCCAATTGGTGGGCGGAGCTGAGGGCCTCCAATCTGATGTCTGTAAGTTTCATTTCTTTATCACGCAGTTCACTGCGCAACTGCATGACTGTTTCGGCCTCGCTGTCTGTACACTCAGAGATCCTGTGACATGTAATATCAAACAAAAAATAAAATAAACAAGATTAATTTAAAATGCATCAACAAAAAACAAAAAACAAAGCAAAACTAAATTAAAACAACATACAAAAACAAAACAACAACAAAAAATACATACAAAGCAACAAATTTAAAATACAAATAAAATAAATAAATAAAACGCATAAGATAAAAACAATACAAAACATATTTAAAAAATACAAACAAATAAAATTATTGGGGTGTTTTGTTTTTAAGATTAGTTCATTGTTTTGTGATTTGGACAAATCATCAAATATTGATTAACCGTGAAAGTGAATTTTCCATCAATGAACTGTGCAAGTAGTGCATGAACACCTCGGAACAGAAATATCAACAATACTAAATTATTTATGAATCAGGGCACATAGTGTTTTAAAACTGTTAATTGCTCAGAATGACTAATTTAGGAGTCATTGGTTGAACATCTGTTTGCGACATTGTGTTTAGGGAACTGATCATCTGAGATGTATTGAGATGAAAAATCTGAGATGAGAAATATTGGTATTGTTTGTGCCATTCCCTTTACCGTGCCAGTGAGGCAGACCTCATGGACTTGCTGCTACAGCCCCAGACAGGCCCGTGTGCAGGCAGGGAGGACAGTTGAGGACTATGAACATACACATATATCAACCATGAGAGAATCTCTGAGGGTGTTCCATGTTGCATCATCTATAAAGTGTTATATCCGACAGTGCCATCACATTGAGAGTTACTCTGTAGCTACATAAAATTTGGGTGTGTGTAACTTTTTAGTTTATAAAATGGGTGGTATTTTCCAAAAACTCTACCTAGTTCTAGACTAAATCACAGTGTAAATGGAGCTTGTCTATTATACATCTTTCTTCCGTCCAAAATGAGAAGTTTCCAGAAAATCAAATATTTCAGAAAACTCCTGGTTAGCGGTGTGCTACCTGAACCAAACCCAGCGAGACCTGGACTATTATTATTATTACTACGGAAAAATAAGAAATAATAATACGGTGATTAATAATAATAAAATATTATTATAAAAACAGGAAATAATAACTTAACTAAAATAGATACATTTATAAACAATAATATTTATAATAATACTAATATAGAAATAAATAGTAGTAAATTATTATAATTTTTTAATGTAGCTTCTGCACACTCATTCCGAGATAAATAGGATAAGGAATTATGGGTTTAGTCTGGGTTTGTTGTAAAACTATTCTTATTACAGAAATTGTAATACTCATTATAATATAATAATGCATTCAATAAATGTATAGTAATAATGAATTATTAATATTATAGTTGTTGTTGTTGTTGCTGATGCTGATGTGAGGAGCTCACAGGGAGTTGGAGTGGGAGTTGCGTATCATGGGAGAAGAGGCCGTCGAGCTGTTATAGGGGAGTTTGGGTGAAGATGGCAGAGAAGAGTCTGTCATTTCTTCAATGTCCGAGTGAGAGGACGCCGATTTGGGAGACTTTTTCTTCCCGAATGCTTGTTTAAAGGAGCTCCGCAGCTGTGGAAGAAACAAATCTGTTACTATGAAACCTTCAACACACAACTGTTAGTAGTTAGTATCCTTTTTTTTTAAATTTTATTTTTATGAATTATCCCTTTAAAATATTCCAGGAATATAAAAATATATGTGAAGGAGTCATTTATCCCATCGTACCTCAAACACCTGTACCATGGCATGAAAGCACAGGGAAAATCAGACAAAAAAAACATACTTCAATACAATGTAGCTAAAACACCACTCTCTCTAACAGTTAGCAGGGTTTATAATATAATCATAAAATGTGTTTGGATCTAGTCTATGACACATTCTGAAGGAGGGGAGATCACCTGCGTGACATAAATCAGATAAATCTAGTGATGAAAAACACTGGTTCTAGCTCTAAAACTGCACAACAACGTCAACACTTCGACAACAAGGTTAGCACTGCATACGTAGTTATCAGGTAATTTTCCTCCACCAGACGATACAGCCTGAATGCAAGAGGACAAATTATTGTATGATATTGATGACTGATATTTATTCTACACTTTCAAGAAAAGCAAAGAAATATCAACCCACAATTCTACGTAAAATCCACTAAAGTACTAGTAAGACACTTTTTCTTTCATAGGTATTCACCTTTCTTCCGCCACATGAAGGCTGATGACATTAAACATCAACAAATGAAAAAAAATAAACATTTAAATGGTTAAAATAAATAAATAATCCAATCTAGCACTGATCTAACTCTATCTAGTCTGTTTAGTCCCAGACGATACAGCCTGAATGCAAGAGGACAAATTATTGTATGATATTGATGACTGATATTTATTCTACACTTTCAAGAAAAGCAAAGAAATATCAACCCACAATTCTACGTAAAATCCACTAAAGTACTAGTAAGACACTTTTTCTTTCATAGGTATTCACCTTTCTTCCGCCACATGAAGGCTGATGACATTAAACATCAACAAATGAAAAAAAATAAACATTTAAATGGTTAAAATATCCAATAATCCAATCTAGCACTGATCTAACTCTATCTAGTCTGTTTAGTCTTGGAGAGAACCATGTTTTAGGAGAAAATAAAGTATTTTGGCATTGGATGGATGGGTTTGAACATTTACCCAGCTTTTCTTCTTCTTCTTGTTCTTAGCGTCCAGCTCCAGGTTGCTGCCAATGCTGGAGTGGCTGGTGGCGCTGGTCATGCTGGAGACGCTGTCTGATGAGGGCTGTCTGTGGATCCGCAACTCTCGCTGAGACTGAGGCGACCCGTTGACAGAGTCGAGAGAAACTGAGGAAGAGAAATAAAAATGTAGCATAGGCAATACATGTGATGCTGTTTATTTTATTGTACTAAAGTTATTGAGATCTCACCCTTGCGGTTTGTTAATGTTGGGTCTGGTGTGTTAATGACTCCATTGATTGTGGCTTGAGTCGCTGAGTTCTGCTTCTGAAGGAGTTCAATGGTCTTCCTCAAGTCATTTAGCTCTGTGTCCTGCAAAGAAGTGATATTAAACAATTTTAATGATATTTAACAATAATACATTTTAAGAGACCAAATGAGATACCATTTAAGGACTCTTTATGAAGCGTTTTCTTCGTGGGGAAATTCCAACATGGAGTGTTTTTTTAGGTTATAGTATCTTCATGAAGACTTCAGAAATTCTCATTCTCACAAAAATAATAAAACACAATCTTTCTCACACACACCTTCTGTTCTGCTGTCGTCGTCAGGCTCTGCAGCCGGATGGTCATGTTTCCTAAACTCTGCTCAAAAGCCGCCACAAGGTGAGCCTGAGGACAAACACAATTTCATTTACAAAGTAAATCAGATTTATTTTAATAAGCAAAATGCCAAAAATGGACAAAGACTCAAAGCAGTAGTAGAGTTAAACCAGATGACGAGCAGTCAACTAAAATATGATCACATTTCTAGAAAAATGTGGGCTGCTGCTTGTCAGTAATGGATCCAAATATGTCTGTGAGACTGAGTTTTGTGATAAAGACAAGCTGTGGCAAGACCTCGGGTTGTTAAGCTGACATTTAGAGGATACAGAAACTGGTAAAAAAAAAAAAAATGCCATTGCCAGTTTAAAGACCAACAACCTCATCTAATGTCAACAAAAACCAAGAACATAAATACAGAAATATATAAAAAAATATTTTTATATAAATAAATACAAAATACAAATGAAAAAAAAAAAAAAAAAAAAAAAAAAAAAAAAAAAAAAAAAAAAAAAAAAAAAAAAAAAAAAAAAAAAAAAAAAAAAAAAAAAAAAAAAAAAAAAAAAAAAAAAAAAAAAAAAAAAAAAAAAACTAAAATAAAATAAAATTATAAAATGATAAATAATACTAATACAAGTAATAAATATAATAAACTATTTTATACTCTACTTTTATTATAGTACTTTTTATTTTTTATATAACTGATATATGTATATATTATATATTATAATAGAATTTTCTTATAATTACACACACACACACACACACACATATATGTATATATACATATATATATATATAAATATACACAGTATATACACACACACACACACACACACACACATAGACACATATAAATATAAGCAATCACTAAAATATTTTATATATCTATATAATAGATATGGGTAACATAAAAGCATATTCATAATATATTTTTATATTAAATAATACTACTTACAATTAATATTACACACACACACAACGCACATATATATATAAATATAATATCATATTACTTTGAACTGCAAGTGAGAGAGATTGTGATCATATTACACAATATACACAAAACAGATTAACTCAAGAGTCCAAACAAAATCCTCAAACCAAGCAGCATCACAAACTCCCTCAGGGTAACATCATACTAAACAACCAGCTCTAAAAAGTCAAACAGAGCAGTCAGCCCAAGATCTTCAGCCCACCTCAGTGAGTTCTCGCTTATTCCATTTACTCTGGTTCTTTGAGCTGCTGCCGTGGCTCTTGCTACTGCTGCGAGGCTTTGGTTTAGACCTCTCACAGACCCTCCTCAAAGATGGGTAATGATTCCGACTCCGAGGATGCCAGATAACTGCTTGACAGGGGTTAGCCTTGCCTGTCAACATCTTGAGGTGATGAACTGTGTATGTACTGAGACACCGAGGACGATGTGTACCTTAGATTTCTGTTAAGCTGTAGCTGCCAAAAATGAGCAACCACACTCGTACACAACACAACAAGCATATCATATGCAACATGAGCCGATAATCAAGGGACTGGAGATCTGGATGACTTCTTTCAGAGGGAGTCAGAGGTTTGTGTTTGGGCATGTGCTGTTTCAAACATCAGATAACCTTCAATATAGTGTCCTCAAAGGGTTTTCGTCCAAGCAGAATAGCAGTCGGTGCATTTGTGTGTGTGTAAAACGCTTTAACAAACACCCAGAAGGGCAAAAGCCTCTAGTTTTGTTTGTTAAGCCTGCATGAGAGCTGACGGACGGATAGGGGTTTTAGGATGTGACGATTCATTAGGTTGTGTAGGCCAAATGCGGGCTGTCATATCTGTTGTTATTGAGCAAATAATTCCACTTAAAGGTGCATCTCTCTCTCTCACTCACACACACACACACACGCAAGCACACACAATTACACACCGTCTTACTCAATATGATGCAGGCAGCTGGAAAAATTTCAAAACACTAGAACAAAGGCTAAATCACTGTTTTACCAGCTGATAAAAGATGTACAAATGTCAAGACTACAGCATGGTACAAATCCAGTGTTTCCCCTTCCATTATATTAGGGGGGCGCCCTAATATAATTTAGATTTTAATTTAGTCCTTTTAATTTTGAAAGTCAAATAATTTCATTACACCAAATACACAAAATAATGTTCTTTTTAGCAACATCATATGACCCCTTTAATTATATTTTCTCTATAGCGCCAGATCACAACAGAAGCAATTTAAAGTTGCCTTTCCGATAGAACAAGTATATACTTTGTTCTTTTATTAAGCAAACTAAATAGCCTTATGCTTTTTATCTTATTTACACGATGGCATGTCATTTCGGTCTCCACGTTACATCGCGCTCTCTGTATCACGCACAGCGGAGTTCCGCCCCGCGCGCGCGCGCACACACATACACAAGTGGGCACACTCCCACTAGTATTTGTAAATATTAAGCCGCAAAATGATTCATATTTAAATGAATTCTGCGTGAATTCTGCGTGTCTCTGTCAATGAATGGCGCAGACGTGCGTTTTTTTTTTACCACTCGTACTGAAGCACACGTGACGCTTCCGGTGATTTTAGCGTCTGCCGTCTCACTAAATGAGGACATAAATACATGAACAACATCTCCAGAACTTCTCTGAGAGTCACTTCATGAGCATTTGACCGTTTCATTTGAGTAAAACTATCATCATGTCATACACACACAGAAATGTAAAGGTATTCACGGCAACCCGTCAAAATAAAAGTTCGGTTTAACTTGAAGGCATTGGCAGAAATATATTACTATTGTTCAGTAGAATGTACACAACAGACTGCTACTACTACTACTACTACTAAAATTATTAAAACCTTGCTTAAACAGAATTTGGTAACAATGAAACATAAGGTTGGGAAAAATAAAAAATTTCATAGGGCCCTAAACATGTAATATTTGTTAAACTTTTAATAAATTAATGTTAAATTGTTTAAGTTTCATGATTTTAATTAATTAGACATGCTTTTTGACTAATAAAATTTAATTTAACCATTAAAAAGGAGTCCAGAAAAAAAAAAAAAGGATATTAAAGTTGCTGCAGTTAAAAAGCTAAAAAGTAGTTGGATCAGCCCACTCCCGAGATCCAACTACGAGCCCCCCCCCCCCAAAAAGCCGTAAACCTAGGGGAAACACTGAAATCCAACATGAAATTGTTCTATAACTACTAACCACATATTTGACAAGCCCACAATTTCCAAAGTCAACCATTTAAAAATTACCAATTGAACCAATGAGCACTGATGTTAACATATAGGCAAAATGTTTAGCAGATATTTATGGAAGCCTGTTTATGGCCTTTTTTAGCTAAATAAATAAAGAGAATTGTGATTTTAATAAACTGAATTAATAAAAAATAAAATAACATTTATAATTGTGTATTTATACATTTAAAATATTTAGGTTGTAATCTTTTTGTTATTTTAACTTCATATCTCTATGTTGTGACCTTTTTAAAATTAAAAAATAATTTAAAAAATGTTTTTGAATTGCAAATGTATATATTCCAGATGATTTTTATAAATAAAATATTATTACATTTTTTATATTATTATATTATTAAATTCTTAATACTATATTATATTATTATATTATACAATTTGTAATTTTTTTATATTTTTATACAGTCTATGGTTTATTCCAGCCGTGCCACGCACGTTTCTGAAGCGGCTCTCTTTGCTGCTTCTGTAAAGATACACGCATAAGCCTCCTTTGAATAAATATAGCCAAAATCCGTTGCCATGACTTATCGCGAGAGGCAAAAGGTTACGTTTTAGTCGCATAACATTGGTTAATGGAAACGCCGTCATTTCGCAATACTTTTTTATCGACATTTATAAAATATCGCCAAAGTTTTGCGCAAATCTGTAATGGAAACGCGCCTACAGTGTCGCGTTCCGAACGTTGTTTAAGCAACATACACCGGTATTGCGGTATTTTAAAAATTCATATCATAACAAAAATAAACACAGGTATTTTGTATGAACCGGTATACCGCCCAGCAATACTTAATGCATTAACTAACATCAACTAACAATGAGCAATACATTGTTACATTATTTATTAATCTTTGTTTACGTTAGTTAATAAAAATACAACTGTTTATTGTTAGTCCATGTTAACTCAGGTCCATTAAATAACAATGAGCACGTTTACATGCACACCAGTAAGCTGATAACTCACAAATATCAGCTTATTAAAATAACCAGTTTTCCCCTTTTACATGCATTCCTTCTTTCTTTACTGCAAGACGTTTGCTCGGTCTAGATGCGCTTAAATCTGCACTAACAATGCGTTCCTGTCACGTAACACATGTGCGCACTTCAATAAGCCGACAGAAAGCAGGTTATTGCGTTTACATACCGTGCGAAATCGGAGTAAGAGGCAAAAAAACTACCTGTTGCGATCGGTTTATGCTTATGCCGTTTATAACCTTACTCCCATAAAAGAACACGGGTTACCGCGTTTACATGACCAAGTGCGTTTTCGGCTTATTAAGCATAATCGTCTTAAGAACGTGCATGTAAACGCGCTCATTAATAGATACAGCTATTGATTTTTACTAATGTATTAGTAAATGTTGGAATAAACATTAACTAAGATTAATAAACGCTTTAGAAGTATTTTTCATTGTAAGTTTGTTAACTAATGAAGTTAGCTATATATATATATATATATATATATATATATTAGTAATTGCGACTTTATATCTCCCGGTTGGTTCTTTACATCACACAACGAGACTTTTTATCAAATAAAAATGTATTCTCGATGTTTGATGCTCAAAAGCTATGCTATGCAGATTTTGAATTGAATATGAATGAAAACTAGTTGAAAGAAAGAAGCAATTCAGTGTTTATTGCAGGTGTATTGTGGGTAATTGTCCAGTGTACTCACATTGGCACTGAGCTGTGTTGTGAGAGCTGAGACCTTCTCCTGCGACGCATCCAATTCCCTCCTCAGCTTACGGATCTAAACACACATTCAATTCAGTTATTCAAACACAAGTCATGTTGCTAAAAGCTGACTTCTGATGCTAATGTGAGACCAGTTTGTGGTTTCTCGTATAATAATGTGCTGAGGAGAGACTAGCCCTTGATCAGCATGAAAGGGAAACTATGGTAGCCGACATAAAACACAAAGATTAAAGAGTAGATATCAAGGACAGTTACCACGAAGACCGTCATGACAAACACAGACATTTTCAAAGGTTCAGGAGAGTTACATCAAAGTGTGTTTAAAATTACAAACCAGCTGAGAAAAACAGTGTTTTGGACAGTCTACAGGCTTCCATGTGCAACACAGTCAATAATTTACATTATAAGAAATGAGGGATGCTGTTCTCACCTCCATCTGAGCCTTTTCCTCAGGCTAGAGATAGAAGAAGAAGAAAAGACAAAGATTAATGGTTTGGAATTAAGTTTTTTGAGCATCTGTGTAAAGAAAGCTACTTTAAGAGTAAGAGAAGTCACCATGTAGATTTTTACCTTTACCTGATAAACGTTCAGTTTAAACAATGGTTAATTTCTCTTATCTGTAATGCAATTACTCATTATTTCTCATTAAGTCTGACATTTATGACCGTAAAGCATGCTTGATTTTAACAGTGAAAACTCTACACACTTCTTTAAGTTTTTACAGCTAACTTGTATGTTTGTAAAGCTAACAAAAGAATCACAAGACGGCCCGAACATATGAAAGAACCACTGAACTTTAACATTTAGCATCAATTCAATCTTTTGACTCACCGTAGAGTAAACTGACGATGTGCTAGAGACTAGAGACAAAGATGAGCCATGAACTGTAGAAAGAAGAAAAATACAGTCAAAATAACTTCAATCAAAACCATTTTTGTATTGCAGTAGCACGTGAGCCATTGAAAAACTAGCATGAAAAAGTAGAAGGATAAACTAGCATAAGCTGAAACACCACGAAGTGCTTATCACCTTCAAATGGGCTATTGTTAAGTAAACAGTACCTTTACGGCCAGCATATTTCTGATAAGTTATATGTGCAAGTATGTTTTTTCTTGATATCTGTTATTGCCAAACCAAAAACCCTAGCAGAAACAAAAGGCAAAAAAAGTGTGCCAAAATAAATATACTATGAAATCATTTGTGGATGAAAAGGTATTCAACTTGCCATTGTGATACAAGGTTATAAATCCCCTTCATCACACTGCGCATATTAGAAAATAATTATGAGTGCGTTCCTCTCATTGTATTTTCAAAATGAAAAAATAACTATGTCAAGTGGTGCTTAAACTAAACTGGTTTTGAGGTTGCAAAAAGGGATCAGTCTTTATGACTAATCTTTATGACAAGGAACAAACGGTTTCTTCACGGTCCAAAGAAATTGCTTAAGGGAGAGTTTTAACCACAGACAAAACGCCTAGACAAGAATGACTGTTTTTAAATAAAAGCAGTTAAAGCTAATTTTTTTAGCAGCCAATACTCCAGTCTTTAGTGCCACATGATCCTTCAGAATCATTCTTATATGCTGATTTAGTGCTCAAGAAACATTTCTGATTATTAACAATGTTGAAAATAGTTGTGCTGCTTAATATTTTTGTGGAAACCATGATAATTATTTCAGGATTCTTTGATGCATAGAAAGTTTAAAAGAGCAGCATTTATTTGAAATCTTTAGTAACATTGTCTTTACTTTTTTGTCAATGTCTTTACTGTCACTTTTTATCAAAGTAATGCACCCTTGCCGAACAAACATTAATTAAAAAAAAAATCTTACTGACCTCAAATTTTTTTATAGTATTTTTAGTTTTAATTATTTTTTAAATATATTTTTTTAATTAGCAAAAAAGCGAATTAAATCACTTAGATAAATTGTAAAAACATCAAATTATGTAGTAAAATAATCTAAATATAAAATCTTAATATAAATGTATGCATTAATGTCTCAATTTTAACAGACTACCATGGTATTTATTCAAATACCTTGGAATACCAAGTAAATGTCATGGTACATTAATATAGTAATCATTCAATACCATGGTATATCAAAGTACCATAATACCAATATTGTACCATGGTGCCACCACAGTGCTTTTAAAGGTCTGCAGTGCACATTAATTTCAACAAATACTAATTTATTTAACGGTAATTCCTCTCTGAGCCAACTTTTTCCTTTTTAAGCCAATAACAAACAGACTTTGGGCAAAATTAACCCTTAAAAAACTGCATAAAATTGAGGACATGCATCATTGCGAACTGCAACTGTTGTTCTTTTAACAAGCCTGAACACCACTGGCTAAGTTCACTGGCACATTGAAATCAACACACCATCACTACCTTACAAAGACATTAATCATAAACGCAGAAAGCAAAAGAGCCTTGGGACAAGTGGTGTTGAGCCAATGCAGGCGAGTTAATCATCAAATCAACATTAACTGTGGGGTAAAGGCTGCCAGGCCAACAAAGCCGCTCTTTGTTTGTTTATGCTTTGGCGCAAGCAAGGACGCAAGTTGCAGCCTGACGTTGTCAAAAGCCCTAACATTAATGACAACCTATCATTTAGTTATTAGCTAACAGAACAATGCAGGTCTATTTGCTATTTTCCAAAAACATGACGTTATGGATTAAGCTGTGATTGTAAATTCTGTCAGCAGACAGAAATAACACATTCATATGATACTAGCTCGTATTTAGTCTTCTTATACAAAATCGCACACATTCACAAACGTTTATTTTGATCCATCAAAATCATTCTGAAGTCTCACCTTCCTCCAGGCCCTCACGGAACGATCCGGAGCTACTCATAGTGCGGCTCTTTTCCTCCAGGCTCATCGAGGGGTTCCTCAGACGTGGGTCGCTGTAGGGGTCGCACGGGTTGACGTGATTGCCCTGACCGTTGGTGCCGCGCAAAGTTGCTATCTGAGAAGCTGTGCAGGGACTGCCTGGATTGTCAACACAGGGATCAAGGTTAAAAAAGCACTACGATTGAACCTAATGACATGAACGTGCATTCAAAGTTCACAATAAGGGGGAGACTAGTAGATATTTTAGTTAAAGCATAAGCAAATGAAAAAATAAAATTTTCTATAAAATTGACAATTCTAACTGAAAACTTAAACTTAACTTAAAACAAAATTTGAGCTGCATTAAGTCTGCTGCTAGTATTGGGTAATAATCCAACAGATGATTATCTAAAATAATATTTTACCCTTATTCAAGTTCTGGGTGATACTGATATATCGGTAATTATTTTTTAATAATATAATTATTAAAAAATAATATCAATATAATTTGATAATAAATAAATTATTATTTAAATCTTATCAAAATGAACCGATAAGATTTGATATATATATATTAAATTGATCAGTATCGGTTGAGATATATAAAAATTATAATTATATATAAACACACCCACCAATATTAATACTGGTCGATTAAAGTAATCAATATAGTAGTGTTAACCCTAGAGTAACAAAAATAAAACAGTGATTACGCATATTTTCTTGTGTTTACCAAGTGTGCTAAAGTTGAAGCGTGTGCCGGAGGGTGAGCTGAGTGCAGAGGCAGGTGTGTAGGGGGAAGAGCCAATTGAATCCGGGAGCCCAACAGCTGAGAGTGAACGTAGCCAATCACGGGCCTCTTCATGACCTTTGACCTGAGGCACATGGCCATACCTGCAGGTTTAAAACAAGTGTATATGAGTCTGTGAAATGGAGTGTTGTTTTTCTCTTTTGCATGAAAGTTCTCATGAAAACAGCTCCAAGATAAATATCACAATGCCAGGATAAGCACAGCTATCCAATCTATGGTGGGTAACAGAAAACCCAAGTCCACTGCTCCAAGCTCCAATGATTATTTGCATACTGCAATATTTAACCAGGTCAGCAGGTATAAATAATTACCATATTGTGTACTAAACAAATCAAAACCCAGTAAACACAAACTGCACTCACATATTATAAGTATATTGGTATACTATTGACATAATCAGGGCTCTAGACTAAAAAAAATAACTAGGGAGCCACTGTCTCAAAAAAAAACAGTCAGTTGTGCACTCAGAAACGACTCACTGGCAGAGCAAGTCTGATTCAGAAATGAGTTTAAGACAGTTTTGTGATTTGTTTTGACTAAATCACTAAAAAGAACCAGTTCAAAAGAGTCATTTCAAGGAATCGAGGAAGGTTTACTGTCATTCCAAAAACATGAAGAACATGAAAGGATTTTTTCCCCCTTCAAATTACTGTTACAAATTTGTATTTTTTGTAGTCACAGTCAGGAGCCCTGATCACAAAGCACACAAGCAAGACAAAAACACAAAACAAAACAGACCATTTGACCACAAAGATAGCTTTACCTGTCCTCTTTTCGTGGGAATGTGTTGCGGGTACATTTAGGGCTAGCAGAGGGGGAGGAGTGAGGGCTAGAGAAGGGTATGGGGCAGACAAAACAAAAAGAGGCAGATAAAAGTGACAGAAAAGGGAGAGGAGATAAAGAAATGATTAAAGAGGAGTAGGTGGAAAGGAAGATAGATCATCACAAGAGATATAAACCCGACTTTCAAGTCACAAACGGCTGGAAGAATCATTTGTGTTGACATGAAGTTAGCATGGTTGAACTATCAGTTTCTCACCTGTCTGAGAGGCCAGTTCGGGCACTGTTGGTCCGATTAAGACATAAATGTTCCTTTCCCAAGGAAACATCTATGGAGTCAATACTGGTGTGGTTGGAGCCCAATCCATCCCTGCCTCCCCAAGGAGAGAAAGCTGATCCTGGGCTGGAGGCCATTGAAGAAATGGTCTGCTCTCCATGACCCCCAGAGGGCACCGTCAGATTGTCACCGTAAACTGGGTCGCTGCCTCCACTGGCGACAGATGGAATGTTTAGAGAACCATTCTGCTGGATGGACGTGGCATGAGGATTGGAGATGATGGTGGAGTTCTTCATGTTCTCCACGGTGGTGACCGGAGCTTGCTTGTTGCAAGATTTGCTACCAAAGAGTCTGAATGCAAAGGGGGAAATAAATTTAACAAATAATATTAATAAAATGGGGGTAAAATGTTTGCAAAAGCAAAAAAAAGTAAACATCTGTGCCAATAACTGAAAATCTAGGTTTCATCAGAATAGACTGCATGCCAGTGTCACACTACTCTTTTAAATGACTCTGTATATTCCAATTCACAAACAAATTACTCTCAGTCATTCAGTCAGATAATTTTTCATAGCACAAGCCCGCAATTACCGATTTACCAACAAATGACTCTTATGAACTGGTTCTTTTTAATGAGTCAGTCAAAAAGATTCATGAAACTGTCTCAAACTTGCTTGCAAGTTATCAATTTCTTAAAAATATTCACAAAGTTGCTTGTGAGTTAGCAATTTGACAGCTATTTCTAAGATCACAATTAATGCCCTCACTGAATCATGACTCAGTTTTTGGTTGTGTTCATTTCAAAATGAACTAGGAATTGTAATGTATATTTTTGGTTTGTGAAAAATCTGTCTATTTGTAGACTGGTTGTTCATCTGAAAATGTGTAATTAATGATACACTGATACATTACAGATACATTAATGAAACATTGAAGTATTCTACAAAATATATTATTGGTTATGCTACTGATTAGCAAAGTAAGTAAATTGAACTGACAGGAATCCTTTTTTGTTGTTCTTTTGTTGATTATTGACAGCAAAATGCAAATCAACAATGTCAGTCTTCACCAGGGGTGTCGAAACGGGCTCCTGGAGGGCCACTATTTTAGCTCCAGTCCTAATTCAACAACCCTGAACCATCCTTCAGGTCTTCGGGCTCACTAAAAACGACCAAGCAAGGGAGTTGAGGCAGGTTGAAGCTAAACTCTGCAGGCCACTGGCCATCCAGGATGGACACCCCTGTTCTTCACAAAGAAAAATATGAGATAAGCAAAGTCTGGCACCTCTGATTTTTCTCATTACTTTATGGACTGCCTGGTCAGATAACATCAGTCGATCTGTAGTCTGGTTCTACTAACTAGGAGAGCAATCAGTCAGAGCTAATCAGCTAGAACAAACACTAGCCTCTTGGTCTGTGCCATGTCTTAGAGAAACATCAAGAAGCCCAAGGAAAATGCACTTGTGGTGGCCAGAAGCAAGCCTCTGAATCTCAACCAACATCAAATCGCTCAGATAAACAGTAAGTCCTATGAACGTCGTCCAACACCCAAGGAGGAGAATATTCTGGAACTCACACAACCCAGCTGAGAACTGCTGTGTAAATATTTGAGGGACCTAAAATGGTGCTTTCATCCACATCAAACAGAAATCATGCCTTGCCAAATTCATTTTTCACCAACAGTCTTTCAAGTCTACATAAGCTAAACTTTGCGAATGGCGAGAACTTACCTAAGAAGGGTTGGCGAGGACATTTCTGAACACTTTCCTCCTGCTTGTCGTCCAGCTTGGCACGGAGTTGGTATCCCCATCTGGGCAGTTGCGCTAGTCTTAAGTACCTGGCTCTCCACATCGGAAAAGATACCCTTCTCTCGGTCTGTCTGGTTAGTAGTTCCCATTGGGGACTTGACTAAGTTGCGACTCTTAGGATTGGGAAGTGTGGCAGTACCTTTATTGCAAAAACTAGCATCAAGGCTCGAGTTGTTGGAACGGTTAGAATAGCGAGCGGCACCGGTACGACTAGGCCGCGGTAAACTGCGGTACTGAAGAGTCGTCCGAGCACTTGGAGGAATGTATCCATCATCAACAGTCATCTGCCGACCCACAATTCGACTCCCAGAAAACCCAACCGATTTAGGTATCCTGCCTACTGTAGCAGAGCCACTAGTTACCACAGCTCCACTCGCCGTTATTATCGTGCCCGGGGCCTTCTTGAAGCCAAAAGTGCTGGTTGGGGTGCATGAGGCCGAACTGAGGGGAGGTTTCTTGGAGTCATCAGCATTTATGGAGTGGGTGCCGTTGGAACATACTTTCTCCGACACTTTGGCGTCATCGGTCTTACCTGTGGGATGATCAACGACATGGACTGTCAAGCGCAAAATGAAATCATGTTTTTGAACAGTTTTGAATATAGTAGCATGGTCCCTGTCGGGACTCGTCTGAACATAAGTTTCAGAAAAGGTACGCAGCACACCGCACATAAGACAATGTAGGTGTTATAGTGCAATGTGATGAGATCTGTGATCAGATAATACATCTCTGTGGCTGTCATGCCTCAGGAAACCACATGAAAACAGAGACGCGGCTCAGTCAGTGTTGTTACTCTTAACTAAAATTATTTAAAATTGTTTTTGTTAATTAAAATAAAGCTGAAATAAAATAAAATAAAAATATTAGATGATAAGAACTTAATGTAAACAAATTAGAAATGTTGAAATAAAAAAATTAAGTTGAAGTACTAAAACAAAACTAAAATAAAGCTTAATAAAAACAAAAACTAAACAAAATGACTAAAAGAACGTAACAAAATTACTAAAACTTCAACTAAAATTAAAATGAAAATAGAAAAAATAACAAAAAAGGTCAATTAAAACATTAATAAATAGCATAAAAGTATTAATAAAGTAAATAATTCTAAAATAATACTGGACTTAATTCTACATTTTAAATGCTAATTGGGACAGCCATGAAACATGACGCTTTAAACAAAAATATCTAGCCATTTGAAATTAGAGGCAACCACTGCATTTTAATCATGATCTGCACGGGCAGTTGTTTTTGATTTGATTTAGATTAATTTCAGGATTTAAAACAAAAACAGAATGGTCTGACTTTAGGTGTTATTTATTTATTTGCTACATAAAACATCTGCACGAAACAAAAACAGCAGGTTTGAATGAGACGCACTCTCTGACAGCAGGTGGCACTTATGAACAGGGTTGCCAGGTTTTCACAATAAAACTAGTCCAATTGGTTTCGAGGGGGTTCCCCTGTAAAAATCACATTCAGGGGTAAAATACACGTTTTTCGGCGGGGATCTTTAAGTAAAATTCACATTCCAGGGACTAAATATCACGTTATTGGGGTCGCTTCAACCCGCGGACATGAACAACAACCCGGTGATACATTAATATAACCCCAGAAATGTAATGCATTTTTGTACTTATTTTACTGTTTTTTTTCGGGATCTACTGGGACAGTGATAAAGATCTACCAGTCGATCGCGATCGACGGGTTGGCGACCACTGATCTAAACCATTACCATGTGTCTTGAGTGAGCTGCAGTTGGTAGGTGCTGTAGCCTTCGTCCGTGGGGAGGTGACGCCCACCTGGGCGGTCATTCCCCGCCTCCAGGAGCCCGTCTGTGAGATGGTAGGTGTCTTGCGACCCATCAAGCTCCGTTCTGATTCATCTGAGCACCTGTGGTTCCATTTAGTTGTGGTCTCCATTTTTTTGGCACCGTCAGAGCCGCCTTCTGAACGTTTAAGGTCGCTGTTGGACCAGTTGGGGTTGTGTTTCACTGCAGAGTGCTTCTCTGCATCCGTCTGGAGCTGCCAGAGAGAAAACAAAATCATTAATTGCAAAGAAATATTTCAGTCTTTGAACCACAGAGAATATAAATCTGCTTTCTATGTTCTCTGCTAATCTGTACTAAATCTGGGGGTTTCCCAGGGGGCCACAAGGGGGTATTGTGTGATTTTTTAGGGCTGTCAAAGTTAATTTGTACTTAACATATTAATGAAATATGTTTGACAAAGTGATTTAAAAAAAAAATATATTACATAATATTAAATAAAATTGATATTTAACAAGGGGGGTGCCAGAAGGTCTGTAAAAATTGTTTTTTAGGGCAGTCAATATTAATGTGCTCTTAAGATATTAAAGAAATTTTTACTTGAAATTTTATATTGTTTTTTTTTGTGCTTTAGTACGATATCAACATAAAAGCCAATTTCATTTTAGAAACATTTAATTTTCATTAATTACAAACGATGATATTTTGTCGTACATAGAATAAAATATTGTTATATAAATAAAATAAAAATCTTAAATATATATATATATATATATATGTGTGTGTGTGTGTGTGTATATATATATATATAACATACACACATCTTTGCATGAAAAAAGCAAATGACTCTGGACTGACATGCACAAATATATTATATAATGCCTGTAATGACAGATACAATATCACCACCGACAGCTAATTTGCATCTTATTTATTCAGAAACCATCAACAGCCATCATAAAATCTGATTATGTGACAAAAGAGCCAACTCATCCATTACATGACCTTCCACAAATGTATCCAAGATGACATCAACCCCTTTTAGAAAGTCCGTTGTTCAGCTGCTACTGAAAATCCTCATAAAAATTATTGCCAAGGAAAGAATGTTAATAGCCTCCAGTTGTTATCAGGCCAATTCCAAAACATTGTTATCTCAACGCCGATACAATAAATCCTTCCTCCACTCCAGCCCCAAGAATGAGGGGAGACTATATACGGAAAAAGTACAAGGGTGTGGAAGTGAAAGGTGGCAGATATTTGGCTTCGGTTCAGATGCAATTTTGGGTGATGCCTTTAAACTCTCTGAATTTGAAATCATGTGTACGGCAGGGTTATTAGAGTTAACTAAAACTAGAACCATTGAAAAACATCTTACTTGAAATAAAATAAATGTTAACTGAAAAAATAAAATAAAATGAAAAGAAAACTTAAACATATCTTATTTCAGCTAGTAGCCAAAGCAACATTTAACATTATTATTATTATTTTTTTTACAAAAATAACAATAATAAAAATTACAAAAACACAACAAAATTATTATAAATTTAACTAAAATTACAATGAAAAAAAAAATCTAAATATAGAAAAAGCTATAATTGTATCTCAGTGATTCTAAAATAACACTGTGCACTCGAAACCACATCTGGGACTTTTTTGCAGCATCAAGATCAAAAACAAATGGAGAAAAAAATAAGTGTTTTCATCTGCGGAGATAAATATGGAAGACTGGAGATAAATAAGGTCATGGATTTAACTTTTAAAAACCAACACCAATGCACAAACCAATAAGCCACAGGTGTGGACAAACTTATCGGCACACAGCCCAGTGTGCCACATCTGGATTTAAAGCACTCATCTTGTTAGAACAGGCGAGACAGATGCCGTATCTTTGCTTCACTGTACTGATCCATTTGCTCAGCATATGTTAACCTGCTTTGAGCTTGTAAAGATGATCAATCACCGGGGCAGAGTTGAGTCAGTCCGCTGACTCACACTCACAAAGACTGCACACAGTGGGCACAGGCCAGTTCTGATAAGAATATTTCATTGAATTAAAGGGACAATGACGCAACAGAACCGCTCCCAAAGCAGTACTGTAAACGTGCAGGCCTGTTTTTGATTGCATATAATGATCACCAGAGATTGTGAATCATTTATATCTCATTTATTAATGAATGAATACAGATTTCAACATTTCATTTTATTTAAAGGTCATTTTCAAACTTTTTACAGCCTTTATGATTTATATTGACTACTAAATTGATTGTATAATAAAATAATATCAAATAGATTTCTATTGTTTTACCATTGTCCCAGGCTCAGACTTTCAATCTTAATACATGAAAATCCATCATAAAAATATTAATTATTACCAGTTTAAAACACTGACACTGATAATCAAATAAAAGAATCAAACCATTTTTTAAAAATTGTGAAAATATTTTCTATAAATTAAAAAAAAAAACTAACATTTATGTTAAAATATATTTTTTTGAAGTTGTTTTTCGTGTGAATTTCTGCAGATGTTTCTTATTCTGTAGACCACGAGGCTCTGGTATCAATGACTGACCTGTTCATCTACGTCTCTGTGTGGGACAGATGGGGTGTTGACGTAGGAGCTAAGGGACGACCTGGTGTCGAGGTCATCTGTGTCCAAGGTGTCACTGATCCCGCTGCTGACTGAGCTGCTGTCGTCCCAACTGAGAACAAAGAGAAAAGAGAGAGGAACAGTCATTTCTCTACATTTCTGAGGGACATGATATCAATATAGTGAAAGGAGTACTGTGAGAAATAAAACAGAATTCATGGATGCAGAATGTTCAGCGTAATATGGAAAAAGGCATATTTAAAGAGTAGCAATGGAAAGAAAGGTAAGCAAAAAACAGCATCTGTGGAGAGTCATGAAGTCTGCACAGGGACAGTCTGAGCATAAAAACCTGCATTCCCATCATGCTTGAAACATTAGGCGCGTCTCTCTGCTCCTCAAAACTTGTTTTAATTAGCTCTGTGCCTCAAATTCTCAATGCGCTCTGCTTTGCTTTCCCCCATTTCCCACAGTGTTGCTGACTGAAGAAATCCATTAGGATGCTCAGCAGGGCTAAACCAAAATCATATGGGCCAGAGACACTACTGGTTAAAGAGAAAAGCCAGTGAGATGAGTTGTGTGATCACAGTGGATTGTACATTTCATTATCAAAACATAAAATCTGATGGTAATAAAATAAATTTGCTATTTCAACTCAAATCAGTATTTTTTCTTTTTTTAGTTTTACAAAATCTGACAATAACATAATCAAGAGTTTTGCTATTTTAGCTCAAATATGGCTAAAAAGCTTATTTACTTATGTTATTTATTTATTTATTTTTTACAAAATCTGACAATAACAGAATCAGTTTTACTTCTTTATATCAAATCAGGCTTAAAATGGCTTTTTTCATGTTAGTCCATGTAAAATATATATTTTTGTTTGTTTGTTTAATTATTTGCTTTTGCTCAAATCAGCCAAAAACAGTTTTTATTTTTATTTATATGTTTTGTTTGCTTGTTTGTTTATTTATTTATCAATAACAGAATCAACAATTTGCTACTTTTGCTCAAATCAACTTACAACTCTTTTAATTAACATATTTTATTTATTTTTTTATTATTACCTTAAATCATTATATATATATATATATATATATATATATATACACACACATACATACATACATATAAGATTCAACAGTTAGCTCAAGGCTAAAAAACATTTTATATTTATTACTATTTATATTAATAATTTATTATTAATTATTATTAGCTAAAATTATCCTAAAATTATTTTATTAACTTTATTCGACAATATCAATAATTGTGCTACTTCAGCTAAAATGAGGCTAAAAAATATTTTTTATCCAGGTTGGTAAAGATAAAATCAAACTATCAAAGGCCTTAAAAAGATCTGAAAGACAGAGAAAATGACATTTGCTGATCCAAACACAGACTGGCCGAACTCCCACAAGCCACCAGTTTAGGACACTACAGCCTCAAGCGAAGCTAAGAGAGCTAGCTTAAGCACTGTGTGGCAACAAAACGTCTTATCAACACCTAAGATACCACCTAATCCTCCTCATTTCTCAGGATCATTCAGGCAAACAAACCAGCCCATAAGCTCATTCACTGGCAGTCATGAAACAAGAGAGGCGTGTTCAAACATCCACCACAGTCCTGATGTCCTTCGACACAGCTGAACAGATACTTGTTTTGATATGAACAAAGTCCCCATAGCTCACGTCTGTCATAAACGACTCGACATAACTGGCGTGGAAGGACGTCTGTGGTTCCTGTTTTAATGAGCTATGAGAAAGTTGGTCCCATTGGGGCTATTTGTCACTAAGAGCTCTCACACACACTGTGCTAATGTGTTTGTCTGCTTGCACGTCTCTGCTTAAATGATCTGCTTCATTCATCATTTGCCATACGCTGTCAGACGCTATAGATGGCGAATGCAAACAAATACCAAAAAGGCCCCCCAAAATGAAATGGAAGGAAAACTGACATGAATGAGTCACTTCTTCCTTTTTAAAGACACCATGAAATCCATTTAAATGCATTTAGTCTATCTGAAGCTATCAATATACTAGTGTGCTGCTAAAAGTTGATAAAAATACTTCTAAAAATTCTGTAATCTAAGGAAATGCACTAAAAATATTAAAATGTATTTATTACATGAATATATATATACACAAATTAAAGTTAATATTACAAGTATTGTATTTTAGCATAAGAATATTTTTAAATAACATATGTAATATTTTATTAAACAGAATCAGAAACATAACAGAATCAGAGTAACTATTAATATTGAATAGTAATATTTAATATTAATTATTGATTCAAATAAAGTATCAATAAAATGTTTAAAATTATTTTAACATATTCTCAATTCTAGAATGAGAATATTTTTTAAATAAGATCAATAAATAAGATTTTAAGATTAATAGAATGACAAAGTATAAAGGGGGGAAACGGCATTAAAATAGTAAATATACAATAGTAAATAGGTCAAAAGGCTATAACTTAGAAGTAAACAATTTTATTGCAGGGTACATATAAAGTCCGGTTACACTTTATTTTAAGGTGTCCTTGTTACAGTGTAATTATCCATTTCAGTACTGAGTAATATTAATTAACTACATGTACTTACTATATGGTTAGGGTTAGGATTAGGGTTACTTGCATGTAATTATGTTTAATTAATTATTATTATAATAGTAAGTACATGTAACGTGTACCAAGGACACCTTAAAATAAAGTGCTATATAAAGTTCTACTATAAGTAAAACTTTATGAATTCATTTTTTAAATATGTTACATTGAATAAATGAGCTCAGTCTGTCCAACTCCTATATAGTTTAGTCACATTTTTTAAGTTTCACAAAAGACCAGTCTAACATATTGTTTTCTTGTTGACCAGCATGTCAACCTCTCTGATCTTCACAACAACAAAACAAAGTTCTGAACAGCCACACAATACTTCAGACATGAAAGAGAGAGAAGGAGAGGGTGTGGGTGGCGGAGAGGGTAGAGGTGGGTCAGAAAGTGGTACTTTTATACACGTTCAAAGAATTCATCCCTCGGTTTCTTTCTTTCCAATATAATCCAAAGACATTCCTTTTGCTTTGCCCAAGTGCAAACCAGCCCAAAATAGATGGGGAGTGTGCCATATATTGCTTCTGAACTCTTTAGAAAGAGCCATGGAATATAAACAAAGGAATTATTTAAAATGGCAGAAAGAAAATAAACATTTTGGATTAATGAATTATTTGGAAGAGTGACTACAACCACCCAGAGGAAAATATTATGGCTCATCAGTCATATCTCATGAGTTCTCACTTAAAATGAAACAACTGTTGACTAGGGATATGCCGGTATCAAATTTTCATGTTGCGATTAATTGCTAATGCTTTTATTACGGTATACAGGCACAAGTCTACTGTTGACATACAATAAGAGAACAGAGACATTAAATTAATGTGATTAACATCAGATAATTTGGTATTTGGAGGAATTTAAGAGCATTTTTGTGTTTTCGGAGTTTTGATTGCAGAATTTGGTATTACTGCAAATCTGAGTTGTGACATGTGACATCACTATTTCGAGCCTAAAAAAAGAAGAAAAAAAGGGAAGAAAGAAAGAAAATCTTGCAAAAAGTTTGTTTACCAGGTCTTCTGGAGCCAATGCACAAACCATTCTGAATGATTTGTTCACAACTGAATCAGTTCTTGAGTTCAAATTGCCGACTCAGCAATCACAGCTTACTGGAAATGAAGATTAAATGTGAATAACGACTTACATTTGATCCGTAATCTCTAGCATCCGCCAACTTTCATACACGTGTTCATGAGAGAGTGACGTTTCAGTGGATGACGTAGGACGATGGAGTAGCGCAAGCTCTAGCGAGAATATGCTAGTCTCTCAAGAACCAAGTTTTGTTCACAGCAAAGGAAAACCAGTCTCCTCTCGGCTTATATCAAAATCCTCCGACATTTTTCTTTACAAATCCTCGCTTTGTACTTCGAATTTGTCACCGGTGTTTTGTTTTGCTCTCTCCTCTGCGCTTCCATGTTCATCACTTCTCACCGGAGCTTATGCTACACACCTATGCCATCCACTGGAACGCAACTCTCTCGTAAACGTGTGTATGACAGTTAGCGGAAGCTAGAGCTTACGGTTTATAATTTTTAAATAAGGATATTTTTCTTACACAAACACATCGCTTCACTTCAGAAGGCCTTTATGAACCCCCCCGGAGCCGTGTGGAGTACTTTTTATGATGGATGGATGCACTCTATTTTGCTTCAAAATATCAACACCCATTCACTGCCATTATAAAGCTTGGAAGAGCCAGGACATTTTTTTAATATAACTTCGATTGTATTCGTCTGAAAGAAGAAAGCCATATACACCTAGGATGGCTTGAGGTTGAGTAAATCATGGGGTAATTTTTCATTTTTGGGTGAACTAACCCTTTATGTTTTTGGGTCTATCGATTTAAACAAAAGTCTTCAGTTGTGAAGATTCTCATTGCAGTCTAGGTGAAACAATTAAAAAGGCAAATCATACGGTCAAATCTCCATATAAACAGACACCCATCTGAGATGCTTTGAATAAAACGGTAGAAACGCTCTCTGTCTCACCTGCTTTCTTCTTCCACCCACAATCTCTCACCACCAACATTGACGACATTCACCAATACTTTTAAGCTAATATTATGAATCAGCAAATGTAATTAATTATCAGTGACAGAAGACACAGGTGTGACAAGACCAAACACAAACCGTCCCAAAACAACCTGTCATCTCCCCCGCCGTAGTCAAATACGTGCATGCAGAAACAGTTCTTCTTCCACCCACAATCTCTCACCACCAACATTGACGACATTCACCAATACTTTTAAGCTAATATTATGAATCAGCAAATGTAATTAATTATCAGTGACAGAAGACACAGGTGTGACAAGACCAAACACAAACCGTCCCAAAACACCCTGTCATCTCCCCCGCCGTAGTCAAATACGTGCATGCAGAAACAGTAGCCCCGGCCCCCGCCCCCGCCGCCTCTCCCATCTGGGACATTAGATTTGTGTCAAGCCCGAAGAATTAAAAGCATATATGGGGGTTGATCCAAAGGGCAGGAAATTGTTTTTTTTTGCTAAAGACCTGTTATTAAAAGAGCAGCATGGAGTTGTGAGCTACAGATCGACTGCACACACTGCCCCGTCCTGTTTGCTTTGGGTGGCCTATCAATTAGTTCTGCAAGAATACCCATCTCTACAGCAACCCCAGCCCTGTTGCCAGGCATTGTGGGAGATCAGGAAAGGTATAACCAGGAACAGCAAGTAAAAAAGTGCACAGGTCATTGACAAGGGAAATGACATAAAGTTACACTACTGTTCAAAAGTTTGGTGTTGGTAGGATTTCTAATATTTTTGAAAGATCTTATGCTCACAAAGGCTGCATTTATCTAATCAAAAATACAGCAAAAACAGTAATAATGTAAAATATTATTACAATTTAAAATAGCTGTTTTATATTTGAATATATTTAAAAGTGTAATTTATTTCTTTAGAATACCGGCACAAGTCTACTGTTGACATACAATAAGAGAACAGAGACATTAAATTAATGTGATTAACATCAGATAATTTGGTATTTGGAGGAATTTAAGAGCATTTTTGTGTTTTCGGAGTTTTGATTGCAGAATTTGGTATTACTGCAAATCTGAGTTGTGACATGTGACATCACTATTTCGAGCCTAAAAAAAGAAGAAGAGAAAAAGGGAAGAAAGAAAGAAAATCTTGCAAAAAGTTTGTTTACCAGGTCTTCTGGAGCCAATGCACAAACCATTCTGAATGATTTGTTCACAACTGATTCAGTTCTTGAGTTCAAATTGCCAACTCAGCGATCACAGCTTACTGGAAATGAAGATTAAATGTGAATAACGACTTACATTTGATCCGTAATCTCGAGCATCCGCCAACTTTCATACACGTGTTCATGAGAGAGTGGCGTTTCAGTCAAAGCTGAATTTTCAGCTGCCATTACTCCAGTCTTCAGTGTCACACGATCCTTCAGACTAATATACTGAGTTTCTCAAGAAACATTTCTTATGATTATCAATGTTGAAAACAGTTGTGCTACTTAGTATTTTTGTGGAAAGCATAATACCTTTTTTCAGGATTCTTTGATGAATAGAAATTTCAAAAGAAGAGTAATTATTTGAAACAGAAATATTTGGTAACATTATAAATGTCTTTACTGTCACTTTTAATCAATTTAATGCTGAATAAAATGCAGTTTCTTTTTAAAAAATCTTACTGACATCAAACTTTCAAACAGTAGTGTATTCAAATAAAATAATACAGACAAAGCTGTGACAGTGTGCAAAATTTTTAACTTGTCAGTAGCAAAGAGCAAGGAAGATGTTTCTTGACACACATGTACCAAAACTGAGAACAATCACAGTCCTCATAGACTGTTATAGAGTGCACAAATTACACCCTAAAATGTGGATCAAATGGTCAAAGGTGTAATTTTTGAGTATACTGTATAAATAGGCAATAGGACAATCATTATCTTAGACATTTGCTCCAAAAATCCAATCCTTAATCACTGCATTCTTTGTTTTTGTTTTTTTTCAATAAAATAAATGTACACGAGAAACAAAACAGCTGCAAGATATTAACACTATTAAATTTCACGTTTAATCATTATCGACATTTTGTTTTTATTTTCTAACCACAACTGTTTGTATTAATTTTTTACAAATATTTTGTATATAATGTATTAAACATTTATTTTTAATTCTAATACTTTTAAAAATCAATGTAAGATCAGTAAAGTGGTGTCACCACACACCTTTCTCTTTCACACTCTGGCACTCACACAAAAACAGTCCCACGTGGCAAAGCAACTTTCCACCTCATAAATCCTCAAACAAAGAAAATTCCTCCTCTCTACCTCAGAGTGTCGGAGCCGGGCTGCAGAATTCCCTGGCAAAAGCCTGATCCTGGGACAGCCAGGGAGAGGCCGCTAAAGTTTGGCTGGGTGGCAGGCAGCTTCATGAGTAAATCTCACTGCACTCCTTCCCTCGCTCTGCCTTTCACTTCTCTGAGAGAGAGACCGATTCTCCCCAAACACACACACACATGCATGCACACAAACCCAGCAGCCAACCACAAGCTGAGGGGAGCGGCTTTACCAACCGAGGGAATGGTAATCTGATCACAAAGGAGTCTTTAAACCCGGCAGGACTTCAAAAGGAGATGGGTGTTGACTCTATAAACTGGTCTCAGAACAGAGCTGGATTAGAAAGAATGTCAAGATGTTAATTAAGTTGAATTATTCATGTGCAATGAGCTAAAGCTTAAAAGCAAATTGGGTTTTCAAGTGGTCAAAAAACCTGCTAACATCAAGTGTTTATAGTTCACAGATCAACCTAAAGCATCAACATTGTGTCAGAAGTTTCTCCTTAGTAAAATAAACACAAATAACTGATCTATTAAATTAATGTGAATAGAAGTGCTCAGCTAATGTATTTTAATGGCCAATGCTAATAGAAATATATCTAAGGACCATATAATACTGTATATGTGAAAATATGGAACAAAAAATAATGGTATTGTAAAAAAAAAAAATGTCCGTACAATGTTGTTTTGTTGTGGGTCCTGTAGCTAATGTTACATAATGATTACAAAATTTGTCTAATTTTTAAAAAGGTTTTTATTTAATGACAAAATTTGCCTTATTAAATTAACTATTATTTATAAGCTTTTTTTCCCCTTCTTGGGCCTGAAATGGAGGAATTTTGGTCAATATTGATAATTAAACAATATTTTGCTAAATGTGCTTTTGTGCTGAAACCTTGGCTGGTTTAGGCCTGTCATGGATAAATAAAGACGACAATAAAACTACCAGTAGGTGGCAGCAAGCCCTTGTTTTGATAAATGATTTATTGAATCGTTCAAATCAAACGACTCGTTCAAAACGGCTGATTCAATTAGAAACGTAACAAGCCTGCGTCCCAATGTGCATACTATCCATCCTAAATTCTATGTGATATTAGTCATTTTCAATACTATTTAGGGCAGACAGGCTGGATAGTATCCACATTGGGACGCAGGGAAAGTGTCCATCTGAATGGGTCGTTGAATCACTGGCTCACTTGATTCGTTCAAAAACTGATTCATTCAAGGAACGAAACACCGTGTTACTATGCACTGTTGTATAAAATTAATAGCACATTTGTGCTCGTGCATGTAGGCCTACTGATATTCAGAAAAGTACATTGCTTGTGCAATGAATATAAAAACATAAAAACTCATACATGGGTTATTTTTTCTTTAATTGCTTGAATTATAAGGTTATTTTACTTGTATTCTAATAGGCTTCATCGCGCAGTGAATGCTTTTGGACTCTCAAGACGTGTTTTTGTTTGGTTTTTGCAAGGTCGATGACTCGATAATGTCAGCTCTCCTATCATCTCTCAATCCCTCACAGTTACACATACAGCACAATAACATTATGTCAGGGGAATGTTTTTAAATTCTAATGAAGGAAAAATCATACCTTTTCTGTTGTCTTCTTTTTAAAGAAATTCAAAAGTTGCGCTTGAACCATTTTGCTCGAAAAATGACGAAAACGTGCTTCCGCATGTGCGCGGCTTGTTACAGAACCGAGTTCTGATTGGCCAATCGCCGTTATTCGTGAATTATCTTAAGTAGATAATTTTAACATTTCATTTGCATGATAAGCTTTACATAATACACATTATTAATCCAAAGGGGATGTTAAGGGGGGATGGTGGTTTTACTAAGGGGATGCTTTTCGTCATTTTCTTCAACCAGAGGGATGCCACCCCCCTGCATCCCCCCTCAATTCGAGCCCTGATTATAGTACTTACTGATATTTTGAATAAGCATTTATTTTTATATTTTCAATTTTCTTTTAAATTTTTGAGTTTTAGTAACTTTGCTATGTGCATTTGTCATTTACATTTTTTTTTAATATTTCTGTACAGCTTTAATTTATTTTTAGATTTCAGTTTTAATAATTTTCATACTTAAACTTATTTCAGTTAGTTGAAAAGGCAACAATTTAATGTTCATTTAAGTTTTTTAAAAAGTTTGTCCAATTACATATGTTTATATTTTATTTCTGTTTTATTTCAATTACAGAAGATGATGTTCAACAGTTTTAGCTAGCAATAACAAAATGAACAACATGTTGAAGAAATAAGCAAACATGTTTTTGAAAGTTTGTCTATCCTCTCAGCAGGACAGGTTTGACAGTCACCATCTTCACATGAGTTAGATCTGGACATCTGTGTTGCGTCGTAAATGCCAGGTGACCTTACAGGTTTAAGGCAAGGCAAGTTCCTGCATGAAACGTGTTTGTGTGTAAGTGATAAGTGTGTGTGCACGTGTGTGTGTAGGTGTGTGAAGGACTAATCTTCTTAAGCATACCAACTTCTGTGATAAGTTATGGCTTAAGTGTGTTTTTACAGCTTGGAAGCACAGTCCACAGTGATACGAGTGTGGGAATCCATTTTTGCTTTACAGTTTTGTCTGTCTGGGGTTAAGCGTACAGCTAGCTTGTGGCTAAAGTTATGTAAAGTCAATAAGTGACTAACCTACAGACTTCACCAAACCTGGCCAATTAGTTCATTCCACAATGCTTCACGTTCTCATGCCCTGTTGTTTACAAAAGTTTTTTAAGGGTCACATCCCATAGTTAAAGATCAAGCTGCCTTAATCCTTAGTAGACGATCCTGCTAACTGACATAAGATGCCATTTTGTTGCGTTTACCAAAACAGCAAACGGTGTTTTTGGCCTCAAACACTGGCACAAAACTTTATGGGCAAACAAGGCCTTATATATGTAGCGTCTGAGATGTTTTTGTATACACAAATTCATAAAAACAGAGGTAGCCGCTAGATTTGTTAGCGTTAAAACCATTGAAAGTGCAAATAGATGTCAAAAAATCTTCGGGAATGTATATATACAGCGTGACCAGAGGTTTCTGTCTTCATAGAGCAGTTTTGAGTGTGTGACTTTGTATAATAACACAGTGGCAGACAGAAAGAGAGAGAGAGATTCCAGCCCTCGTGCCCAAACCTTTGCCGCCAGACGTTTGTAATGACAGAGCTGCTAGTGAGCGTGAGGAATTCAGAGTAGTTCCTTCACATTCTCTCTCTCCTTCATCTTCTTCAACATGATTTAAACAAACAAATATCACAAAGACGACAACTTTTCAGGTCTCACACATTGGTTGTTGTGTTAGTGTTGGTTTTCCAGGGAACCACAGAGCATGATTTGCATTGTTTTGAATAAGGAAAAAATGGTTAAACGTACAAAGCAAACATAGGCACCTTACCACAACACACTAGACTTGCATTTCCTACAGAAAGGTGCTTGAAAGGCAAAGTGTGATAAAAACGAATCACAATACAGTATACTACAACACCATTATTGTAAATATTTACATTGAAAGTAACACTTCTTTTTTAAAATATATTTTTAAATGGAATTTAATCTGGTGATGGCAAAGCTGAATTTTCAGCAGCCATTTCTCCAGTCTTCAGTGTCACATGATCCTTCAGAAATCATTCTAATTTGATGCTCAAGAAACACATTATTATTATCTATGAAAACAGTTCTGCTGCTTAATACTTTTATAGAAACTTTGAAACTTTTTTTTCAGGATTCTCTGATTAAAGAAACTCTCTGAAACTTCAAAAGAACAGCATTTATTTGAAATAGAATTATTTAGTAACATTATAAATGGTTTGCTGTCTCTTTTGGATGCTAGTGTATTTACACTGAGATTAAACATAAGTAATATGCTATTTGTATTAAAGGCAGGGTATGTGATTTTTCAAAAACACTTTAGAAAACTGATTCGGGCCGAATCTCAAAACAAACTTGTAGCCAATCAGCAATAAGGGGCGTGTCTACTCGTGATGTGGAGGAGAGCGCGTTCAGTGCATGGGACGGACATTAGCCGAGCCGAGCGACAGAAAGATAGAGATGGCGGATAAAAAAACAAGAGGAAAACGTCTGCGGAACGATAAGGCAAGAAGTAGGACCCGTGTAAATATCGGATCAGCTTTCCAGCGCTGGAGAGAACTCAAGGAGCGGAGGCCTGCGATCGGACGCCGAGATTGCTTTGTTTCTTCTCAATAGGTGAGTAACACCGTGTCTACAACAACTAAAGTCTGCCTACACTGGACGCGATCAAACGACCATTGAAAACCATTTGAAATTTGTGTCAGCAAGTCATAAATAGAACCCGGCAGCAGTTTTCTGTCGGGGATTTGTTGCACCGCGCCGCTCACGTCCGTAGACACGGTGTAACATTGGTTTTGCTTTGTTTCACAGAACGAATCGTTGCCTGGGTTGCGTACGTATATGTGGGGCGGAGCTATCAAAATAGGGGCAAGACCCTTTTGGGGTAGGGGCGTGTTTGTTTTGGTGATTTCAAATATAAACATTGGCTACCAGAAATCACTTACTCTGCCTTTAACACCGTTAGAGAGTTAAAGCATGCCGTGTTTGTTTTAAAAAATAGCTGTGTACAGTACAATGAAAGGGAGCAAAAAA